>NC_134688.1:277223154-277511128 GCF_050947455.1 Rhinoderma darwinii
ATTTGAAGAGGCTCTTAGCGCAGAGGGAATGTAAATGGATCGTGATGATTGGATCCATGAGACCACACGGCCTGAATGAAAATTTGAGCTTTGTTCCATTTTTATAATCTCCATCCTGTATCACTTTTTAATTTTGTTTTGTACTTGTTTTATATTCAGGTTTCTGTATAGTGTCCTTATATGCTTGCTACCTGACTGTGGATTGAGGGAGCCTTCTATCCTCTTCGTCGCAGATCGAATATTACACTCAAAAAAATAATAGAGTTGAATCATCGCTTTGAATACTCTTGGCCTTCAAATATGATCGTTATCTACATAATGTATACGATATCTGCATCTTTAGTTCTTTCTATATATACCTATATGATGTGTAGAGGGTCCTCTATATTTATGTGCTTACCATTCAGTATTTGCATCCTTTGAACACTGTAAATTTTAATATATTCGACATCAGTCGTAATGAGTGTATAATAGATATATATGTCATTGTGACATATATGTGTTCATATTTGTATCAAATACTGTATGCTTTTAGTAGCTTTAGATTGGTCCACTAATACATGTAAGATTCCTCTCATTAATATGGATAATCTAGTCATCCTCGATGTATTGGTTTATAAATTGAGGTATAGAGATGTATATAATAGGATATATATATGTTTATGTACCTTTATATGTAGCTTTATCAGTTTTTTGGTGGTATTATTTATTATTCTTTACTGCACTACCACACTATATATTATTTTTATTTTGCATGTCTTCAATATATAGAGATACTTATGTTAATATTTATATCGGTTCTTTGTTTAACCCAGATATATCGTAATTCGCACTGTTTTTATATATCAATAGTGTCCGCTATTGTCTTATCACTTTTTCGTTTCCTTTTCTCACTTAATTAATTCTTTTCCTTCTTTTTTTTTTTTTCTTTTCTTTTTCACTTTTACATGTACATGGATTTTTCATTTAAGTTTCGCATTCATACCTCCACATATTTCCACAATTGTTTTTTTCAAATCCATTTATTTACATACACGTCTAGATCTATACTATTTTTGTCCTTGCTAGGTTAGTGGGGTACTGTCTCGGCGTATACATATAATTATTTGCATTTAGAGCATATACGATCTTACTTACATATTTGAAGTCCCTCTATGCGATGAGTGCGCATGCCTGTGTCAGCCGCTGGTGAGGTGCTGTCTCCGCTCCGTCTCCCTTGGTGCACTGCGCATGTCCGGAACTCCCGTTACGCATCGGGAATACGGATGTGCGCTCCAGCGCCTGGAGGCGGAAGTGGGGCGGTCCTCGCTTCCGGCCGCGTCACGACGCATGCGCCGAAAATCATTGCCACTCAATCATTGATGTATCACAGTATAAAAAGGTAGCTAGACACGGCACAGACACATGCACATCTCCCCCTGAGGAAGCAATTTAACAGCGAAACGCGCGTTGGGGCTAATGTGTCGGAGCGAACACTGACTCTCACGATCTTTACTATGGGTAAGCTGCTGCCACTTGTCTCTGGTAATTTATTGCACTAGCATTTCATTATAAACTTTCTCCTGACTACTTTAATGGTTACCTAAATTTGGTAGTTTGCCTTGTTCACATATTTAAAGGGGAACTTTTATACTGATCAGAACTAGTGGACAGCATTGTCACTACCCACCTTCTCTATTAGAAATATCAGTAATCGTTCCTAACCGTTTTACTAGGGTCTTGTCCTGTTATTTACTCTTTTTAATTGTTTGTGAAATATATGTTAATAAAATATTTATTATTTATATATACTTTTGGCTATAAACTCCTTCTTTTTGTGTTGTTGTTAAAGACATTGACAAGGTTAGAAATAATGATTTTTATTTGAAATAATAATTTTCTCCTTCAAACTTTGCTTTCGTCAAAGAATGCTCCATTTGCAGCAATTACAGCATTGCAGACCTTTGGCATTCTAGCTCTTAATTTGCTAAGGTAATCATGAGAAATTTCACCCCATGCTTCCAGAAGCCCCTCCCACAAGTTGGATTGGCTTGATGGGCACTTCTTGCGTACCATACGGGCAAGCTGCTCCCACAACAGCTCTATGGGGTTGAGATCTGGTGACTACGCTGGCCACTCCATTACAGATAGAATACCAGCTGCCTGTTTCTTCCCTAAATAGTTCTTGCGTAATTTGGATGTGTGCTTTGGGTCATTGTCCTGTTGTAGGATGAAATTGGCTCCAATCAAGCGCTGTCCACAGGTTATGGCATGGCGTTGCAAAATGGAGTGATAGCCTTCCTTATTCAAAATCCCTTTTACCTTGTACAAATTTCCCACTTTACCAGCACCAAAGCAACCCCAGACCATCACATTACCTCCACCATGCTTGATAGATGGCGTCAGGCACTCTTCCAGCATCTTTTCAGTTGTTCTGCGTCTCACAAATGTTCTTCTGTGTGATCCAAACACTTTTGCCCATATTAATCTTTTCCTTTTATTAGCCAGTCTCAGATATTGGCTTTTTCTTTGCCACTCTGCCCTGAAGGCCAGCATCCCGGAGTCGCCTCTTCACTGTAGACGTTGACACTGGCGTTTTGCGGGTACTATTTAATGAAGCTGCCAGTTGAGTACCTGTAAGGCGTCTATTTCTCAAACTAGAGACTCTAATGTACTTGTCTTGTTGCTCAGTTGTGCAGCGGGGCCTCCCACTTCTTTTTCTACTCTGGTTAGAGCCTGTTTGTGCTGTCCTCTGAAGGGAGTAGTACACACCGTCGTAGCAAATCTTCAGTTTCTTGGCAATTTCTCGCATGGAATAGCCTTCATTTCTAAGAACAAGAATAGACTGTCGAGTTTCACATGAAAGCTCTCTTTTTCTAGCCATTTTGAGAGTTTAATCGAACCCACAAATGTAATGCTCCAGATTCTCAACTAGCTCAAAGGAAGGTCAGTTTTTTAGCTCCTCTAAACAGCAAAACTGTTTACAGTGGTGCTAACATAATTGCACAAGGGTTTTCAAGTGTTTTCTAATCATCCATTAGCCTTCTAACACAGTTAAAAACGATAAAAACAAGGGGACATATACAAAAACACAGAAAAAGGCCATGCTTGCAAATGGACACAGCCAGGTCAGAAACGCTGATGAAGGAGAGTGAGCAGGTGCTTTAAATAATAATAGCCACTCCCACTAGTCTTGAGGGGAGTGGTGTGTGGTGCATGGGATGTGTAGTAAGAAAAGAATAGTATATGTGCAAGTGTAATACTTTAAGTGAAATATAGGGGGCAGTAATGAGTGAAGTGCCTCAATAGAAATAAATTAATAATGGGGTGTAAGTGTGTGAAACTTGGAGGGATAGTGTGTACGTCATGAGGCACAACGTGTATAGCCAGGTAGAAGCCTATTTGTGACGCCTTGATAGTTCATATAGCGGGCTACCCTGCTTGCTATGCCAAACAACAGCACACCATGCTCTCCCAGCATCAAAGAGAAGCGAATATACGTAATAATGAAAAATACCTGGGGTATTAGTGATCATTTTTGCCAAAAGGACGCAAGCTCGCAATCCACGACAAGGATCCCCAGACTTGCGAGTCCCTAACTACTTAACTGGAACTGAATGTTCCTGATGCACAGACAAAACAGATAAAAACAAGGGGACATATACAAAAACACTGAAAAAGGCCATACTTGCAAATGGACACAGCAAGGTCAGAAACGCTGATGAAGCAGAGTGAGCAGGTGCTTTAAATAATAATAGCCACTCCCACTTGGTCTTGAGGGGAGTGGTGTGTGGTGCATGGGATGTGTAGTAAGAAAAGAATAGTGTATGTGCAAGTGTAATACTATATAAGGAGATTGGCACTGTAATGTAGGTGACAGTAAGGGCATGACCACACGTGGCGGATTTCCTCCGCAACTGTCCGCATCAATGCCGCACAGAATCTGCGTTGCAGATTCTGCTGCGGATCTGCACAAAATGTGCAGTAAATTGATGCGGACTAGCTGCTGCGGACTGCGGGAAAAGTGCTTCCCTTCTCCCTATCAGTGCAGGATAGAGAGAAGGGACAGCACTTTCCCTAGTGAAAGTAAACGAATTTCATACTTACCGGCCGTTGTCTTGGTGACGCGTCCCTCTTTCGGCATCCAGCCCGACCTCCCTGGATGACGCGGCAGTCCATGTGACCGCTGCAGCCTGTTATTGGCCTGTGATTGGCTGCAGCCGTCACTTAGACTGAAACGTCATCCTGGGAAGCCGGACTGGAGACAGAAGCAGGGAGTTCTCGGTAAGTATGAACTTCTATTTTTTTACAGGTAGCTGTATATTGGGATCGGTAGTCACTGTCCAGGGTGCAGAAACAGTTACTGCCGATCGCTTAACTCTTTCAGCACCCTGGACAGTGACTATTTACAGACGTCTCCTAGCAACGCTCCCGTCATTACGGGAGCCCCATTGACTTCCTCAGTCTGGCTGTAGACCTAGAAATACATAGGTCCAGCCAGAATGAAGAAATGTCATGGCAAAAAAGCAAGACGCATCCGCAGCACACATAACATGTGCATGACAGCTGCGGACTTCATTGCGGAACTTAGAATCTCCATTGAAGTCAATGGAGAAATTCCGCCATGAGTCCGCCACTGCTCCGCAACAGACAGAGCATGCTGCGGACACCAAATTCCGCTCCGTAGCCTATGCTCCGCAGCGGAATGTTACGCATCGTCTAAACGAACACTTCTAAATAGAAGTGGAAGTCAATGCAGAAACGGCTCCGCTGCGGATTAACGCTGCGGAGTGTCCGCAGCGGAATTTAAGTGAAATTCCGCCACGTGTGAACCCAGCCTAATGCTTTTTATTTCGAAAAACGATCTATTTTAAACCACTTTATGAGCGATTTTTAGCTTTATGCTAATGAGTTTCTTAATGCCCAAGTGGGCGTGTTTTTACTTTAGACCAAGTGGGCGTTGTACAGAGGAGTGTATGACGCTGACCAATCAGCGTCATGCACTTCTCTCTATTCATTTACACTGCACTAGCGCTATAGTTATATTGTTATGTGCAACTACATACACAAACACTAACATTACTGCAGTGTCCTGATAATGAATATACATCACTACCAGCCTGGAAGTGATGTTTATTCAGAATCCTGACATGTCTGTAGCGTCTCTGTGAGATTTACAGCAAGGCAAGCGTCATCTCGCGAGATTACGATGTAACCTGTCATTTCAAACAAGATTACGCTTGCCTTGCTGGAATCTCACAGAAAAGATTCAGAAGTGTCAGGATTCTGAATAAACATCACGTACGGGCTGGTAGTGATGTATATTCATTATCAGGACACTGCAGTAATGTTAGTGTGTGTGTATGTGGCTGCACATAGTGATATAACTATATCGCTAGTGCAGTGTAAATGAATGGAGAGAAGTGCATGACGCTGATTGGTTAGCTTCATACACTCCTCTCTACAACGCCCACTTGGTCTAAAGTAAAACACGCCCACTTGGACATTAAGAAACTCATTAGCATAAAGCTAAAAATCGCTCATAGTGGTTTAAAATAGATCGTTTTTCTAAATAAAAAGCATTACTGTCACTTACATTATAGCGCCGATCTCCTTATATAGGAGATAGGGCACTTATAATGTGGTGACAGAGCCTCTTTAAATACTGCAGATTTTACCAATGGATTTCGTTGTCGAAAATCCGCAGCATAAGGGCTTGTCCACACAAAAGCAGAAATTCCGCTGTGGAAAAGCAGCACCATTTCCTGCATTTTTTTTCTGCAGAAAATGGTGCGTATTTTGCTGCATTTTTTTCAATGTTGGGGGATGGTGACAACTCCTCTGAAAAATGCAGCAATTCATTCCACTTTTCTCAGCGAATGACATGCTGCGGCACGAAAAATACGCACCGCAGGTAAATTTCTGGTCGGAAATTTTACACAGCGTGTGGATGCGATTTGTTAAATCTCACCCACTTTGCAGCGACTGCATTCTGCAGTGTATTTTCCGTCTGCAATTCCGGATGGAAAATACGCAGCAATTCCGTTACGTGTGGACAAGCCCTAATGCAGCAGCAGCAGAGTGGATGAGATTTGAACAAATCTCATCCACACTCTGTGTAAATGATAAGCGGAAAAAATGCTCAGAAATTTACCTGCGGTGCGGTTTTTAATCCGCAGCATATCAAATTGTATTTGCGTAAATACTGCTTATTTGTAAAACCCGCAACAAATAGCAGACGTTGTTTTTTGGGTGCAGAAAACAGAGGTTCCGCCGCAAAAAAACGAAACTCAGAATTTTTTTTAATCTTATATTTACCCAGAATTTTGATCTTCATGCAGGCCGGCCTCCTGGGCTGCAGCGGTCACATGGGATGAAACGTCATACCAGGGCTGCAGGATGTAGGAGGGAAGTGTCGGCAAGGTAAGTATCCATTGGTTTTTTTCTGCTCAGTTTTCCGCAGCGGCCATTCCTGGCCGAAAAACTGTACCACAATTTGGTCCGGTTTTTCAGCCGGAATTCCCTGTGGAATTCCCGGAATTTACTGGAAAATGGTTCTTACAATCTGATTGTTTGCCTTAAAGGGACTGACGGGTTCAGTGCCAGTGGGTCCTGTGTGACTCTGACACACAGGATCCACCTGTAATACATCACATCTAAGTTAGATGTGATAGATTACAGGGGATACAGTCGACTACTCTATTGATACCGCCCAAAAAACGGAAACCTTGTGAAAAGGAGACTAACGGAAACTATTAGCAACAGAAGCGTTACCATTGAAATCAATGGTAATGCAAACGGAAAGCTATGGTTTCCGTTTTGGTTTCCATTCGTGGGTTCCCCTGACGGAAAGGTCTGACGGAACCCATGAACGGAAGCCCGACGCAGGTGAGAACGAAGCTGAAGACATCTGAGTGGCAAACTGCAGAAATGGGTCGTGGCCGGGAGAAGTCATCATAGAGGTCTGGACCAGATGGAGAAAAAAAGACAAAGTCACTTAATATAAATGTTTATTCTGCTTCTAATCAGCACTGTAGTCACTGTACTGCAGCGAGATGATGGGTGGTATGTTTTGCTTTATTTTGTGAAACAGCAACTCCCAGCATATCCTTACCATTGTTCGGTCCATGCTGAGAGCTGTAGTTTTACGCCGTGTAAACCTACACGGCAGGGGTTGCACTGAATTGAGCTGTATTTGTGCTGGTGCTGTATTTATGTGCTGTGCTTGGTTCTGATGCTGTATTTATGTACTGAGCTTGGTTCTGGTGCTGTGTATATGTACTGAACTTGGTTCTGGTGTATATATGTACTACGCATGAGTCATAAGTGTGAGTGGTGTGCGTGCGCATGTGTCATAGGTGTGAGTGGTGTGCGTGCGCATGTGTCCTAGGTGTGAGTGGTTTACGTGCGCATGTGTCCTAGGTGTGAGTGGTGTGCGTGTGCACGTGTTCAGTGGCGTAGCTATAGGAGTCGCAGTTGCGACCGGGCCCCTAAGCCTAGGGGGCCCAAGGGCCCCCGTTGCCATACAGAATGCTTGTTAAAAATTAATTTTCTGTGCCGTGAAGCCGGCACTTCCTGGTTACTGTCAAATGGTACACTTAGTACGTGACACATCTTCCAGCCAGTGCAGTGGAAGAGCCGGTGCGGAGGGCTCCAGGTGAGCTGCAGAGTCTGTATTGTAATGTATTGTGTTGTGTTGTCTTGTAATGTAATGTAATGTATTGTGTTGCCTTGTAATGTATTGTGTCGTATTGTGCTGTTTGCGGTGGAGACTGGGGGCCCGTTAAATTACAGCCCCCCCTCCTCTCTCCACCGCAAACTGAGCAATACAACACAATACATTATACACTGTGGGTCGCGTCCCCCTGGGGATTCGTGTGAAGACCTCCGGGGGGTCGCAAACCACTCACCGAGGTCCCGGTTCCATTCAATGCTGGAGCAAGGAGCTGACGTCTCCTTGATCCAGCATTCACTGTGCCATGAGCGGCTCGACGCAGGCAGGTGGGATGTAGCGACATCATCGCGCCTGCCTGCGCTGAGTC
Organism: Rhinoderma darwinii; assembly: GCF_050947455.1. NCBI lineage: Eukaryota > Metazoa > Chordata > Amphibia > Anura > Rhinodermatidae > Rhinoderma > Rhinoderma darwinii. The sequence continues at coordinate 277,231,176 of NC_134688.1, forward strand.
ACTCATAGCACACACCGGAGGAGGCGAAGGAACGGGGATAGGTAAGTAATTATGCAATTTTTGTATTATGCACATATGGGGGCATTATATTGTATTGGGGGCTGATAATGCGGGGGGGGGCATTGTACTGCATAGGGGGCTGATATGGCAAGGGGGCTGATAAGATGGGGTGCATTATACTGCATGGGGGCTGATATGGGGTAATTATACTGTATGGGGGCTGATATGGGGGAATTATACTGTATGGGTGGGTTGATATGGGGGGCATTATACTGTGTGGGTAGCTCATATGGGGCATTATACTGTATGGGGAGCTCATATGGGGGCATTATACAGTATGGGAAGCTCATATGGGGGGCATTATACTGTATGGGGAGCTCATATGGAGGGCATTTTACTGTATGGGGAGCTCATACGGGGGCATTACACTGTATGAGGAGCTCATATGGGGGCATTATACTCTATGGGAGCTGATATGGAGGGGCATTATACTGTATGGGGGCATTATACTGTATGGGGAGCTGATATGGAGGGGCATTATACTGTATGGGGAGCTGATATGGAGGGGCATTATACTGTATGGGGAGCTCATATGGGGACATTATACTGTATGGGGAGCTCATATGGGGGCATTATACTGTATGGGGAGCTCATATGGGGAGCATTGTACTGTATGGGGAGCTGATATGGGGGGCATTTTACTGTATGGGGAGCTGATATGGGGGCATTATAGTGTATGGGGAGCTGATATGGAGGGGCATTATACTGTATGGGGAGCTGATATGGAGGGGCATTATACTGTATGGGGAGCTCATATGGGGACATTATACTGTATGGGGAGCTCATATGGGGGCATTATACTGTATGGGGAGCTCATATGGGGAGCATTGTACTGTATGGGGAGCTGATATGGGGGGCATTTTACTGTATGGGGAGCTGATATGGGGGCATTATAGTGTATGGGGAGCTGATATGGAGGGGCATTATACTGTATGGGGAGCTCATATGGGGGCATTATACTGTATTGGAAGCTCATATGGGGGGCATTGTACTGTATGGGGAGCTGATATGGGGTGCATTTTTCTGTATGGGGAGCTGATATGGAGGGGCATTATACTGTATGGGGCACTCATATGGGGGCATTATACTGTATGGGGAACTCATATGGGGGCATTATGCTGTATGGGGAGCTCATATGGGGAGCATTGTACTGTATGGGGAGCTGATATGGGGGGCATTTTACTGTATGGGGAGCTGATATGGGGGCATTATAGTGTATGGGGAGCTGATATGGGGGGCATTATAGTGTATGGGGAGCTGATATGGGGGTCACTATAATGTATGGGGGCAGCTATGTGGGACATTATACTGTGGGGGCTGATATGGGGAGCATTATACGGTATGGGGCTGTTATGAGGGGCATTATACGTTATGGGGCATTATACTGTGTGGGGGCATTATACTATGGGGGCTGTTGGGCAAGGCGTCTGGGCATAGGCGCGTGCAGGGGTCTGATGATGGTAGTGTTTGGGAGGGGTAGGGGGGCCCAAGCTGAATTCTTGCACCCGGGCCCATGAGCCTTTAGCTACGCACCTGCACGTGTCCTAGGTGTGAGTGGCACGAATGCAGCATGTGTCCAGCTTGGGGGTTGCATCTGTGCGACATGTGGCCAGCATGTGAGTGTGTGTGTGTGTGTATATGGCTGAATATAAAATTGAAATCATACTATTAATTACAGTTGGGTAATATTTTAGCATTGTATAATGGTATAATTTGCCATCTTTATACGTCAGTATTACGCAATCAGGATTTGATTACGACTAAGGCTGGGTTCACACGTGGCGGAATTTCACTTAAATTCCGCTGCGGACACTCCGCAGCGTTAATCCGCAGCGGAGCGGTTTGTCCATTGACTTCCACTTTAATTTAGCAGTGTTCGTTTAGACGATGCGTAAAATTCCGCTGCGGAGCATAGGCTGCGGAGCGGAATTTGGTGTCCGCAGCATGCTCTGTCTGTTGCGGAGCAGTGGCGGACTCATGGCGGAATTTCTCCATTGACTTCAATGGAGATTCTAATTTCCGCAATGAAGTCCGCAGCTGTCATGCACATGTTATGTGTGCTGCGGATGCGTCTTGCTTTTTTAACTTGACATTTCTTCATTCTGGCTGGACCTATGTATTTCTAGGTCTACAGCCAGACTGAGGAAGTCAATGGGGCTCCCGTAATGACGGGAGCGTTGCTAGGAGACGTCTGTAAATAGTCACTGTCCAGGGTGCTGAAAGAGTTAAGCGATCGGCAGTAACTGTTTCTGCACCCGGGACAGTGACTACCGATCCCAATATACAGCAACCTGTAAAAAAATATAAGTTCATACTTACCGAGAACTCCCTGCTTCTGTCTCCAGTCCGGCCTCCCAGGATGACGTTTCAGTCTAAGTGACGGCTGCAGCCAATCACAGGCCAAGCACAGGCTGCAGCGGTCACATGGACTGCCGCGTCATCCAGGGAGGTCGGGCTGGATGCCGAAAGAGGGACGCGTCACCAAGACAACGGCCGGTAAGTATGAATTTCTTTGACTTTCACAAGGGAAAGTGCTGTCCCTTCTCTCTATCCTGCACTGATAGGGAGAAGGGAAGTACTTTTACCGCAGTCCGCAGCAGCTAGTCCGCATCAATTTACTGCACATTTTGTGCAGATCCGCAGCAGAATCTGCAACGCAGATTCTGTGCGGCATTGATGCGGACAGTTGCGGAGGAAATCCGCCACGTGTGGTCATGCCCTAAGTCCCTGATTCCACACCTAAATCCCTTTCAAATCCTCTAACATTCTGCATCCATTACAAGTGAACGGGCTATTTTATACCCCATTCACATGCAGCTGAAATAAGTCTGCTTGAATTTTTTTCCGCTCTGCAAAAATAAATCTTCTAGTATAATGAGCATGTTCATTATTCTTGTGGAAAAGCAGTGGACTCGTTATAGTTGAAGCTATCAGGAACTATTCCGCTTTTCATTTATACTTGTTTTAATAAACCCCCCCCCCCCATGTCTTGTATAGCTGAAAGCTGGTTCCATGTACTCCAGCCCAACACTGGCGACTGCATATGGCCTGCGCTGGGCCTGTGTACTTAAAAATGCCAAGGCTGGTTTTAAAGAGGCGCTGTCACCACATTATAAGTGCCCTATCTCCTACATAAGGAGAAGGGCGCTGTAATGTAGGTGACAGCAGTGCTTTTTATTTAAAAAAGCGATCTATTTTTACCACTTTATTAGCGATTTTAGATTTATGCTAATCAGTTGCTTAACCCCTTCCCGCCCAAGCACGTACAGTTACGTGATTAAAACTGGTGTCTTACCGAGTTTTCACGTAACTGTACGTGATGGAGATGAAGCTGGCTCAGGAGCTGAGCCAGCGACATCACCGCCGGGTGACAGCTGTATGTTACAGCTGTCACCCTGAGGTATCGGCCAGGACCGGAGCTAGCATCCGATCCGGCCGATTAACCCCTCACATGCTGCGTTCAATAGAGATCGCAGCATGTGAGGAGTTTATAGATACCGGCACCCCAGCAACGTGATCGCTGGGTTGCCGGTGGCTGCAAAGGCGATCGGAGGGCTAATACTTACCTCCCGGTCCGCCAGTAACGGAATCCTCCTATGCCCCGTCGTCGGCGGGGCCCAGGAGGCTTCCGGTACCATCGGCAAGATGGCGCCGGCTCAGCTTCCGGCTCAGAAGCTGAGCCGGCGTCATCAAAAGTGGGTGTCCGCTGTATGTTACAGCGGACACCCCGATCTATCGCCAGGATCCGGAGCTTGCTCCGATTCCTGGCATTAACACCTTCGATGCAGCGATCCATTGTTATCGCTGCATCCTAGAGGTTTGTAGCAAATCGGCAGCCATGCCACGCGATGGCAAGGCTGGTGACTGCTACCATGGCAACAGGAGCCCTAACAATGGACTCCTGTCTGCCATTACGTAAGCTGATTATGCCCCGCCCAGAGGCGGAGCCTGATCGGCTTGCTGTCAGTGAACAACTGACAGTTCCAATACATTGCACTACATAGGTAGTGCAATGTATTAGAACATCAAACAAACAGTTGGACCTTCAAGTCCCCTACTGGGACTAAAGAAAAGTGTAAAAAAAAAAGTGTAAAAAAAGTAAAAATAAAAGTTGTAAAACATACAATAAAAGTTTCAAGTAAAAAAAATAAAACACAATCACCCTTTTTCCCTTATCAAGTCATTTATTATTGAAAAAAATAATAAAACCATACATATTTGGTATCGCTGCGACCGTAACGACCTAAACTATAAAAATATTATGTTATTTATCCAGCGCAGTGAACGCCGTAAAAAAAAAACCTCAAAAACACTGCCATAATTACTGTTTTTTTGGTCACTGTCTTCCAAAAATTGAAATAAAAAGGGATCAAAAAGTCGCATGTATCCAAAAATGGTACCTATAAAATCTATACCTTGTCTCGCAAAAAACAAACCCTCACATCGCTCCCTCGACGAAAAAATGTAAGTTATGGCTCTCACAACATGGCGACAGAAAAAATACATTCTCTTTCCAAAAGTAATTTTATTGTGCAAAAAGTTATTAAAAAATTCTATAAATTAGGTATCGCCAGAATCGTACTGACCAGCAGAATAAAGGTAACATGTAGTTTATAACGCGTGGTGAACGCTGTATATTAAAAACTAAAAATCTATGGCAGATAACAAGTGATCAAAAGGTTGCATGTACCCCAATATGGTACCAAAAAAAAGCTACAGCTCGTCCCATAAAAAAAGAGCCCTCATACCACTACGTCTATGAAAAAATAAAATTAGTCAAGGCACCAATAAGCCAGGAAATAAAAATATGCAGTTGTGCCGGCCCGAGGGGAACGTTTCTTCTGTTTCAAAAGGCGATGTATCAAGGTACTAAAATTAGGGAACCAGGAAGGGGAGGGCGCCCGTATTATACCAGGACAACACTTTCCCGGCAAAATTCCACAAACTGCAAAGGTGCGGAGTGTGGACCAAAAGGGGGATAAGTAAGGACATTTATCAGTGCGACACCGGCCTGTGCAGAAAGGGTCGATCACAGCGTAATACACATCTATGGATTATTTTATTATTTTTTTACCTTATTATTATACCACCTAACTATGCCCCTGATGTACTCTGCCGAGCTCACATATGCCCCACATTATAAACGGAAACAACAGTGATACTCCAAACAAAACTATTACCAAGCAAATTCCACGCTCCAAAAGCCAAATGGCGCTCCCACCCATCTGAGCCCTACAGCATGCCCAAACAGCTGTTTACGTCCACATATATGGCATCGCCATACCCGGAAGAACCCTTTTAACAATTTTTGAGGTGTGTGTCCCCAGTGGCATAAGCTGGGCACGACATATTTGACAATGAATTGGCATATCTAGGGAAAAATGTTAATTTGTACCTTCCGCAGCGCAAACATTATGGAAAAGACACGTGGGGTGAAAATGCTCACTACACCCCTTAATAAATGCCTTGAGGGGTGCAGTTTCCAAAATGGGGTCACTTCTCAGGGGTTTCTTTTATTACACCTCAAAACCTCTGCAATTGTGAACCAATACTTTATATGTCACCAAATTAGGCCTCAATTTTACATGGTACTCTTTCACTCCTGAGCCCTGTCGAATGTCCAGGCAAAAGATTAGGGCCACACGTAGGGTGTTTCTAAAACCGGGAAACACTGCATAATAATTGAGAGCTGTCTTGTTATGGTGGCACAAGCCGGGCACCACATATTGGCATATCTATGGAAAAAATCCCATTTTCACTCTCCCACATCGTGTGCACACGAATTTCTGCAAAACACCTGTGGGGTTAACATGCTCACTACACCCCTAGGTGAATATCTTGAGGGTGTTGTTTCCAAAATGGGGTCACCTCTGGGGGGATCCACTGTTTTGGTTCCACAGGGACTTTGCAAATGCGACATAGCGACCAGAAACCAAATGCAGCAAAATCTGTACACCAAAAGCAAATGGCGCTCCTTCCCTTCTGAGCCCTGCCGTGTGCCCAAACAGCAGTTTATCACCACGTGTGGGGTATTGCCGTACTCCAGAGAAGTTGCTTTACAAATGTTGGGGTTCTTTTTTTCCTTTATTTGTTGAGAAAATTTAAAATTTGGAGCTAAAGCTACGTCTTATTGAAGAAAAAGGATTTTTTTTATTTTCGCTGCCCAATTCTAATAAAATCTATGAAACACCTGTGGGGTCAAAATGCTCACTACACCCCTAGATGGATTCCTCAAGGAGTGTAGTTTTCTCAATGGAGTTCCTTTTTGGGTGTTTTCACTGTTTTGTCCCCTCAGGGGCTTTGTAAATGCGACATGGCCTCCGCAAACCATTCCTGCTAAATTTGAGCTCCAAAAGCCAAATGGCGCGCTTTCCCTTCTAAGCCCTGCCGTGTGTCCAAACAGCCGTTTATTACCACATGTGGGGTATTGTTTTACTCGGGAGAAATTGCTTTACAAATGTTGTGGTGCTTTTTCTCCTTTAGTCCTTGTGGAAATTAGAAAAAAATTAGCTAAACCTACATTTTATTTGAAAGAATGTAGATTTTAATTTTCACAGCCTACTTCCAATAATTTCTGCAAAAAACCTGCGGGGTGAAAATTCTCACTATACCCCTAGATAATTTCCTCAAGGGGTGTAGTTTCCCAAATGGGGTCACTTTTGGGGGGTTTCCACTGTTTTGGCAACGAAAGAGCCCTGCAAACCTGACATGGTGCCTAAAATATTTTCTAATAAAAAGGAGGCCCAAAATCCACTAGGTGCTCCTTTGCTTCGGAGGCCGGTGCTTCAGTCCATTAGCACACTAGGGCCAGATGTGGGATATTTCTGAAAACTGCTAAATCTGGGCAATAAATATTGAGTTGCATTTCTCTGGTAAAAACTTCTGTGTTACAGAAAAAATAGATTAAAAATGAATTTCTGCCGCAAAAAAAAATGAAATTTGAACATTTCACCTCTACGCTGATTTAATTCCTGTGAAACGTCTAAAGGGTTAAGAAACTTTCTAAATGCTGTTTTGAATACTTTGAGGGGTGAAGATTTTAAAATGGGGTGACTTTTTGGCGGTTTCTAATATATAAGGCCCTAAAAGCTGCTTCACAACTTTACTGGCCCCTGTAAAAATAGCCTTTTGAAATTTTCTTGAAAATGTGAGAAATTGCTGCTAAAGTTCTAAGCCTTGTGACGTCATAGAAAAAAAAGCAGATACATTTACATTTAGAAAAATGCTAATTTTTGCAATTTTTCACAACATTTTGGTGTTTTTCACTGATAAATATTGAATTTATCGACCAAATTTTTCCACTATCATAAAGTCCAATGTCTCACGAGAAAACAATCTCAGAATCGCTTTGACAGGTAAAAGCATTCCGGAGTTATTACCACATAAAGTGAAATATGTCAGATTTGAAAAAATGGGTCTGGTCCTGAAGGCCAAAATGAGCTCGGTCCTGAAAGGGTTAATTCCCAAGTGGGCGTATTTTTACTTTAGACCAAGTGTGCGTTGTACAGGGGAGTGTATGACGCTGACCAATCAGCATCATGCACTCCTCTCCATTCATTTAGGCAGTGCATAGGGATCCTTTTAGATCCTTATGTGCTGTCTTATACTAACAATACTAAAGTGTTTAGACAGTGAATAGACATTCCACGGGATGTCTATTCACAATCTCTGCACTTCGTTACTGTTTCTATGGTAGTTACAGCAGAGGAAGCGTGATCTCGTTGTAACCTGTCATTTACAGCGAGATCTCGCGAGATCACGCTTCCTCTGCTGTAACTACCACAGACAGAGTAACGAAGTGCAGGGATTGTGAATAGACATCCCGTGGAATAGTATGGGCACCTGGGCAATCTCCCTCTATGTAGCATTGTGGATTGTCTGTGTCCTGCTGGGAAGTGGTGTGTGTACATGCCCTGATGAGTTAGAATGGCCTGTTCAGTGATTTTTAAATTAATATAGTTCTTTTTCTGTGATTTGTTTGAGTCCTCATCTGTTTTAAAAATAATAATGAAAAAATAATAATTAAAAAAGGACTAGTGTCAATATAATCTTATTCCAGAACAAATGAAAATGCCAGCTGTATATACGGGTTTTCTGATTATATATATTCTAAACCCTGCCCACTTTTTTTGTGACTTTTGAAAGTTTCAAGAGGTGCGTAAAATGACAAATAACATCACAAATTATTGCACAAATATGGCATTCACTATAATTTGTGACTTTTTAACGCCTTTTCAAAAATTGCCCCTGTAGTGTTAATATTTGATCTTAGTAACTGATATTGGGTGGGGATAGTTTGTACATATAACATTATCAATTTAATTTGTATGTGTGTATTTGTAATATATATAAATATATTCCTTCACATCTGGCCAGGCTAACACTGTCTGGCCACCAGGTATCTAAGATCAGGCCAGGCCAGCTTTATCAATTAGTTCTTCTGGGTCATTTACTACAAAATATAGCAACTGTAGTAACATATTCCTTTTCTATACTTGTCTGTGCTAATGAAACCAACTAAACTAGAAATATGCTGAGGATGGAGCTTTAACACTGAAAATTATTTCATATTTTTTTATCTATTTACATACAAATTAAAGAAAGCCTCCAGTGGAAACACAACTTTCCATGTCTGCATTTCCCACCAGACTGTATACCACACTCTGCACTTCCTTTATGTATTCTGTACTTACTTTTTTAACTGCTGCCTTGTCTGTGATTTAAAAAAGCCTCATCTTGAATCTTAGATTTCCCCAGCTTTCTCTTCCTCTCTGCTTTGCTATCAATCCCATAATGCTTCAGCACAGCATCACGTGACCAGATAAAGACCATACCATTTCTGCATGCTGGGGGACACTGTGATTATCATTCTCTCTATATTCTCCTAAATAAGCAGAGAAACCATAAGTATACAGACAGGGAGGCTGCACTATAGTCTTCTTCATTATACCCGTGTGAAAGGAACCTGTCTAAGTATCAGTGGTAGCTGATGATAGAAGTTTCTGCCCCCCCCCCCCCTGTGCAAAACTAGTGTTGTACAGGAACTGCTGAAGCCTTTGATGGGTGACACATAGATCTCCATAGACTGAAGTAGAGACAGCGTGTCACCGAGCCTGATTTACACTGCTGCTAAGCAACCATTCCAGTCTGATATATAGAGATAGAAGCAGAAAGAAAAATAACAGGTGAGAGACTGAAACAAGGAATACCATAATGGTACACATGGGAAAGTTTTGGCCGGAGTGTCCCTTTAACCCCTTCCCGCTCCTTGACGTACTATTACGTCATGGCAGCTGTATCGTTCGCGCTCCATGCCGTAATAGTACGTCTCGGGAGTAACGGCCGTTTCGGCCGTCCTCCCGACACATACAGGAGCTGTGACGCTGCTGTCTTGTTCAGCAGCTGTCACAGCTCCTACAGCGGGGACCGATCGCTGTGTCCCCGCTGATTAACCCCTTAAAAGCCGCGTTCTATAGAGATCGCGGCTTTTTAGGGGTTAAGCTGCCATCGCCGGCCTGCTACGCGACAGCGGCCGGCGATGGTGACTATGGCAACCGGACACCAAACAATGGCGTCCGGCTATGCCATAGACGGAAGCCTAGTGGGTCCTGACAACGTCAGGACCCACTATGCTTGCTGTCAGTGAGTAGCTGACAGTTCTAATACACTGCACTACGCATGTAGTGCAGTGTATTAGATTAGCGATCAGGGCCTCCTGCCCTCATGTCCCCTAGTGGGACAAAGTAATAAAGTAAAAAAAAAGTTAAAAAAAGATGTGTAAAAATAAGAAAATAAAAGTTTTAAAAGTAATAAAAGTAAAAGTCCCACTTTTTCCCTTATCAGTCATTTATTATTAATAAAAATATATAAACAAACAAATAAACTATACATAATTGGTATCGCCGCGTCCGTAACGGCCTGAACTACAAAATTATTTTGTTATTTATCCCGCACGGTGAACGCCGTAAAAAAAAATATTAATAAACCGTACCACAATCACAATTGTTTGGTCACTTCACCTCCCAAAAAATGGAATAAAAAGAGATCAAAAAGTCGCATGTACCTAAAAATGGTACTGATCGAAACTACAGTTCGTTACGCAAAAAATAAGTCCTCGCACGGCTTTATTGATTGAAAAATAAAAACGTTCTGGCTCTTAGAATAAGGTAACACAAAAAGTGAATGATTGTTTACAAAACGTATTTTATTGTGCAAACGCCATAAGACATAAAAAAAAACTATAAACATCTGGTATCGCCGTAATCGTATCGCCACGCAGAATAAAGTGAATGTGTCATTTATAGCGCACGGTGAACGCTGTAAAAAAAAAAGTATACAAAAACAATAGTAGAATTGCTGTTTTTTAGTCACCACGCCACCTAAAAATGGAATAAAAACTGATCAAAAAGTCGCATGCACCCCAAGAAAACTACAATGGATTCCTCAAGGGGTCTAGTTTCCAAATTGGGGTCACTTTTGGGGGGTTTCCAATGTTTTGGCACCACAAGACCTCTTCAAACCGGACATGGTGCCTAATAAAAAAGAGGGCTCAAAATCCGCTAGGTGCTCCTTTGCTTCGGAGGCCGGTGCTTCAGTCCATTACCGCACTAGGGCCACATGTGGGATATTTCTCTAAACTGCAGAATCTGGGCAATAAGTATTGAGTTGCGTTTCTCTGATAAATCCTTTTGTGTTATAAAAAAAATGGTATAAAAAGAGTAAATTTCACCTCTACTTTGCTCTAAATTTCTGTGAAACACCTAAAGGGTTCATAAACTTTCTAAATGCTGTTGTGAATACTTTGAGGGGTCTAGTTTCTAAAATGGGGTGTTTGATAGGGGTTTCTAATATATGGGCCCCTCAAAGCAACTTCAGAAATTAACTGGAACCTAAAAAAATAAATAAATGAGGCAATACTTCATTTCTTACATTATACTGATAATGAGCCGTGCCCACTCCGAGATGACCCCAGTTTTGACCGTTTGTATAAACGGAGACCCCTATTAGACCGTTCCAGTGCCCGGTTTTCCCAAGCATACATCCCCGAGAAGTGTTTTTCTATTGATGAGTCCCTGGTACATTTTAAAGGGAGGGTTCAATTCCGCCAGTACCTGCCAGGTAAGAGGGCAAGGTATGGCGTGAAGATGTATAAGCTGTGAGAGTGCATCAGGGTATACCTACAGGTTTAGGATATATGAAGGAAAGGCCACCCCCAAACCAGACTGCATCCTGGACTACAATAGGTACATGGGAGGGATGGACTTGTCAAATCAAGTCCTGAAGCCCTACAGCGCCATGCGGTGTGGTATAAGAAGCTGGCCGGGCACATCATACAGATGGCTTTGTACAATGCGTACCTGCTACGTCGATGTTCAGGCCAGAGGGGAACTTTCCTGGAATTTCAAGATCTAATCTTTAGGGACCAGGAAGGGGGGGCACCCAGTACTTCTGGAAGCGAGACCACACGCATCGTACCAGGGCAACACTTTCCAGGAGAAGTTCCCCAAACCGGTGGAAAGGGAAAGAGTCAAAAGAGGTGCAGAGTCTGCTATAAGAGGGGGATAAGGAAGAACACAATATACCAATGTGACACGTATCCCGAAAAACCAGGGCTCTGTATAAAAGATTGTTTTAAAATGTATCATACATCCCTTGATTTTTAATTTACCCTGATGCACTCCGCACAGCTTACCCCCCTCATCTTTCCCTTCTGAGCCCTGCCGTATGCCCAGGCAGCTGATAACAGCCACATGTAGGGTATTGTCGTACCCAGGAGAACCCACATTACAATTTAAGGGGTGTATATCTCCGGTGGCGCATGCTGGGCACACTATATTGGACACTGAAATGGCATATACATATATAAAATTGCAAATCTCACTCTGCACCATCTGCTGCGCATTATCTTTTACACAGTACCTGTGGGGTCAAAATGCTCACTACACCTCTAGATGAATGTCTTAAGGGGTGTAGTTTTTAAAATGGGGTCACTTCTCGGGGGTTTCAACTGTACTGGTACCTCAGGGGCTTCTGCATACATGACTTAGCACCAGAAAAGCTCCAGTAGGCCAAATGGTGGTCCTTTTCTTCTGAGCCCTCCCATGGGCCCAAACAGCAGTTTATCACCACAAATGGGGTATTGCCGCACTAAGGACAAATTGGGCAACAAAATGGGGTATGTTGTTCCTTGTGAAAATAAGAAATTTTGATCAAAAATGACATCTTATTGGAAAAAATATCATTTTTTTCATTTCACAGCCCAATTCAAATAGGTGCTGTGAAAAAACTGTGCGGTCAAAATGATAACAAAAACCATAAATGAATTCCTTGAGGGGTGTAATTTCCAAAATGGGGTCACTTCTGGTGGGTTTCCATTGTTTTGATACCTCAACGCCTCTTCAAACCTGGCATGCTGCCTAAAATATATTCTAATAAAAAAGAGGCCTCAAAATGCACTAGGTGCTTCTTTGCTTCTAGGGCTTGTGTTTTAGTCCACGAGCGCACTAGAGCCACATGTGGGACATTTCTAAAAACTGCAGAATCTGGACAATACATATTTAGTAGTGTTTCTCTGGTAAAACCTTCTCTGTTACTAAAAAAAAATTGAATAAAATTGAAATTCAGCAGAAAAAATGAAATTTGCAAATTTCATTTCCACATTGCTTTAATTCCTGTGAAATGCCTGAAGGGTTAAAAAACTTTCTATATGCTGTTTCGAATACTTTGAGGGGTCTAGTTTTTAAAATGGGGTGTTTTATGGGGGTTTCTAATACATAGGCCTCTCAAATCCACTTCAGAACTGAACTGGCACCTTCAAAAAAAGGCTTTTGAAATTTTCTTAAGAATATGAGAAATTGCTGTTTATGTTCTAAACCTTGTAACGTCCAAGAAAAATAAAATAATGTTCAAAAAACGATGCCAATCTAAAGTAGACATATGGGAAATGTGAACTAGTAACTATTTTGGGTGGTATAACTGTCTGTTTTTCAAGCAGATGCATTTAAATTCTGAAAAATGCTATTTTTTGTAAATTTTCTCTAAATTTTGCAATTTTTCACAAATAAAGACTGAATATATCGACCAAATTTTACCACGAACATGAAGCCCAAAGTGTCACGAGAAAACAATCTCAGAATCGCTTGGATTGGTTTAAGCATTCCGACGTTATTACCACATAAAGTGAAATATGTCAGATTTGAAAAATGGGCTCTGAGCCTTAAGGTCAAAACAAGGCTGCGTCCTTAAGGGGTTAATGTTTCCAAAGCTCAATAGACAGCATAACCTGTGCATAGATAGAATGGCAGTCAATTTCTGGATATTGTATGATTAGTGTTAACATCTGAAGAGCTATGATATACTAGTATGTATAAACTGTACAATCCAGCAAACATCTTGAAATGTCTAATACAAACATAATAGTCATAGTAGGCCACCAGTGCAGCCTCAGAAGAGCTGGACGTCTCTACTTCTTTTTGGTGAAGGTCCACGTCTTCTGTGTCTTCTTCTGTACTTGTCCTGATCACAGGGACATAAAAATAATGTAGTGTGTTTGTATGATATAATCCAACCCACAACACTGAAAATAAAGCGATAAGTAAAGCAGTACATGGAGAAATACATTGGGTCTCACGTACAAAAACAGAATAAAAGTAATGTTGTTGCCCATAACAACAAATTCAGATTTCACTTTGTAAACTGAACTATAAGGGTATGTTCACACGGCCTGTTTTTGGCCGTTTTTCGGGCCGTAAACGCCCGAAAAACTGGAAGCAGAATGCCTCCAAACATCTGCCCATTGATTTCAATGGGAAAACGGCGTTCTGTTCCGACGGAGCGTTTTTCACTGCGTTTTTTTACGCGTAAAGAAATGGCCGCGAAAAAGAAGTGCAGGACACTTCTTGGGATGTTTTTGGAGCCGTTTTCCATAGACTCTAGTAAAAAAAGCTCCAAAAACAGCCGTAAAAAAACACAGCGAAAAACGCCGCAAAAATCGCGAGTGGCACAAAAAACGTCTGTAAATCTGGAGCTGTTTTCCCTAGAAAACAGCTCCGTATATTCAGACGTTTTTAGTCTAGCGTGTGAACATAGCCTAAAACTGACTATGCTGTGACTATGTCTAGCCTGAACCGGTATAAACCGTGGAGATGCTTCTGCCTGAATATGGGTCTTAAAATTTAACGGTGACAATAAAGTAAGTACTTTTAACTGAATTTTTGGGTGCAGGATTTCTCTTTCTTCATGGACACATTTTCTCTAAGACTTTTCATTGATTATTCTGTGTCTGCATCTATAGAAAGCGTCATATGAAGGAAATCTACTAAACTAAAATATTCCCCTTTAATAAACGGAATATTGGGAAATGAGGATAGTATACTGCAGTATAGAGATAATATGTATCATTTAGACTAGATTCACACCAACGTGGGGAAACTAAGACGTGAAAAACTTGACTTTTCATGTCTGAGGTGCCCCCGTGCGGGTTCCGTTTTCACAGATCCCCATAGACTTGAGTCTATGGAGGGATCCGTGAAAACGGTAGAAAATAGGAAATTTTATTTTTCAACAGACCCTTCACACGATCCGTTGAGGAAACGGCCGTGTGAACGGCCCCATTGAAATACATGCGTCCATGTGACGGCCGTTGTTTTAACGGCCTTCACACGGACGTTCGTCTGAATTCAGCCTTACATTTCCTTATAAAACATTAACTACCAACGACTGGTCGTCCATGTGTCTTTCTACATGGTGTAATGTGAATATATCGTCCATTGTGTAGTGTGTAAGGTGAAGCACTTACCTATAGATGTTCAGGAAAGTACTGGAGATCCGCTCAGTCCACAAAGTACCTGTAAGGGTATGTGCACACACACTAATTACGTCCGTAATTGACTGACGTATTTCGGCCGCAAGTACCGGACCGAACACAGTGCAGGGAGCCGGGCTCCTAGCGTCATACTTATGTACGATGCTAGGAGTCCCTGCCTCTCCGTGGAACTACTGTCCCGTACTGTAATCATGTTTTCAGTACGAGACAGTTGTCCTGCAGCGAGGCAGGGACTCCTAGCATCGTACATAAGTATGATGCTAGGAGCTCGGCTCCATGCACTGTGTTCGGTCCGGTACTTGCGGCCAAAATACGTCCATTAATTACGGACGTAATTAGTGTGTGTGCACATACCCTAAGGGTGAAAAAAACTGCAGAGAATTGCTCCTTGGGAAATCGCAAGTCTCTTGAAGAATCGCTAAAACTCAACTGATCAGGGCAGTTGGTCAACAGTCTTGCCAAACAGTTCCAGTCATAACATTCCCTGCCTCTGACCAATGATGGCCAACTTTGCCTGTCACATGACCTCTTCACTGCAGCCAATCAGCTTGCATGACACAAATTCAAAACTGGACAATGTTGCGGATATAGCATTGTTATGAGTATTTTCTGTGTGATGGATGACATGAATCATTATCTTACTCTAAATCCTACTTACTAAACTATAGGTATGATAGAGGCTGCGCCAGGGGCGTAACTAGGAAAATATGTATATAGTATGTGAACATCAGGCATATAAAAGGCTCCCAAGTAACTTCATGGGTACATGTACATTAGCCTAACACCTGGAACTTTTATTATACCACATGAGAATCTATATGTTAATGCTGTGCCCAGACACACGTTGTATAAAAGAAGGGCAGATGGGCGACCCCATGTAGTACATATTGGAAGTTCTAATGTTGTCATAAGTACACCGAGGGGCGTAACTGGGAAAGACTCGGCCCCATAGCAAACTTTTGACTGGGGGCCCCCCTCCCCTGGGTATCACACAACGCCCCCTTGTAGATAGTGCCTCCCTATAGACTCCGCCACAGAGCGCCCCCTGTAGATAGCACCATACAACCCACTGTAGATAGTGCCATACACATCCCCCTGTAGATAGCGCCATACAGCCCCCTGTAGATAACGTGATACAGCCCCCTGTAGATAACGCCATACAGCCCCCTGTAGATAACGTCATACAGCCCCCCCTGTAGATAACGCCATACAGCCCCCTGTAGATAACATCATACAGCCCACCCTGTAGATAACGCCATACAGCCCCCTGTAGATAACGCCATACAGCCCCCTGTAGATAATGCCATACAGCCCCCTGTAGATAACGCCATACAGCCCCCTGTAGATTACGCCATACAGCCCCCACTGTAGATAACGCCATACAGCCCCCCTGTAGATAACGTCATACAGCCCCCCTGTAGATAACGCCATACAGCCCCCCTGTAGATAACGCCATACAGCCCCCCTGTAGATAACGCCATACAGTCCCCCTGTAGATAACGCCATACAGCCCCCTGTAGATTACGCCATACAGCCCCCACTGTAGATAACGCCATACAGCCCCCCTGTAGATAACGTCATACAGCCCCCCTGTAGATAACGCCATACAGTCCCCCTGTAGATAACGCCATACAGCCCCCCTGTAGATAAGGCCATACAGCCCCCCTGTAGATAACGCCATACAGCCCCCCTGTAGATAATGCCATACAGCCCTACCTGTAGATAACGCCATACAGCCCCCCCTGTAGATAACACCATACAACCCCCCCTGTAGATAACGCCATACAATCCCCCTGCAGATAACGCCATACAACCCCCCTGTAGATAACACCATACAGACCCCCTGTAGATTACACCATACAGCCCCCCCTGTAGATTATGCCATTCAGCCCCCCCCCCCCCCCCCGTGTAGATTACGCCATACAGCCTCCCCTGTAGATCACGCTATACAGACCCCCCCTGTAAATTATGCTATACAGACCCCCCTGTAGATAACACCATACAGCCCCCATGTAGATTACGCTATACAGCCCCCCCTATAGATAACAGTGGCCCAGTGGCGTAACTACCGCTATAGCAGCCGTAGCGGCACGGGCCCCCCTTCTCATGACCGGAGGCTCCATCAGCAGCCGCTATGGCTGCTACAGCGCGACGTCATTGAAGGGGTTGTTCCTACAAAATACATGCATCCCCTATCCACAGGATAGGGGATTCATGTGTGATCGCTGGCAGTGATAAGGAGAACGGGGGACTGAAAGTCCCCCGAAGTTCTCCATGACAAACCTCGGACTTCCGGGGTCTGTCGGCAGCTCCATTGACATGACTTGTGCACTGGTCACGCTTGTGCGCATGCATGACCAGCACTCCTTTCATTTTTATTGAACTACGCAGACGCCGGGGGGGTGTATTGCGTGTATTGCGTTATCTACAGGGGGTTGTATGGCGTTATCTACAGGGGGTATGGCGTTATCTACAGAGGGGTTGTATGGCGTTATCTACAGGGGGGCTGTATGGCGTTATCTACAGGGGGGCTATAAGGCGTTATCTACAGGGGGCTGTATGGCGTTATCTACAGGGGGGCTGTATGGCATTATCTACAGGGGGCTGTATGGCGTTATCTACAAGGGGGTCTGTATGGCGTTATCTACAGAGGGGATTTGGGGCTGTATGTCGTTATCTACAGGGGGCTGTATGACGTTATCTACAGGGGGCTGTATGGCATTATCTACAGGGGGCTGTATGGCGTTATCTACAGGGGGGTCTGTATGATGTTATCTACAGGGGGCTGTATGGCGTTATCTACAGGGGGGCTGTATGGCGTTATCTACAGAGGGGATTTGGGGAAGTATGACGTTATCTACACGGGGCTGTATGGCATTATCTACAGGGGGCTGTATGGCGTTATCTACAGGGGGGTCTGTATGATGTTATCTACAGGGGGCTGTATGGCGTTATCCACAGGGGGGCTGTATGGCGTTATCTACAGAGGGGATTTGGGGAAGTATGGCGTTATCTACACGGGGGCTGTATGGCGTTATCTACACGGGGGTTGTATGGCGTTATCTACAGGGGGCTGTATGGCGTTATCTACAGGAGGGCTGTATGGCGTTATCTACAGGGGGCTGTATGGCGTTATCTACAGGGGGGGCTGTATGGCATTATCTACAGGGGGCTGTATGGCGTTATCTACAAGGGGGTCTGTATGGCGTTATCTACAGAGGGGATTTGGGGCTGTATGTCGTTATCTACAGGGGGCTGTATGACGTTATCTACAGGGGGCTGTATGGCATTATCTACAGGGGGCTGTATGGCGTTATCTACAGGGGGGTCTGTATGATGTTATCTACAGGGGGCTGTATGGCGTTATCTACAGGGGGGCTGTATGGCGTTATCTACAGAGGGGATTTGGGGCTGTATGGCGTTATCTACACGGGGGCTGTATGGCGTTATCTACACGGGGGCTGTATGGAGTTATCTACAGGGGCTGTATGGCGTTATCTACAGGGGGCTGTATGGCATTATCTACAGGGGGCTGTATGGCGTTATCTACAAGGGGGTCTGTATGGCGTTATCTACAGAGGGGATTTGGGGCTGTATGGCATTATCTACAGGGGGCTGTATGACGTTATCTACAGGGGGCTGTATGGCGTTATCTACAGGGGGCTGTATGGCGTTATCTACAGGGGGCTGTATGGCGTTATCTACAGGGGGGCTGTATGACATTATCTACAGGGGGCTGTATGGCATTATCTACAGGGGGGCTGTATGGCGTTTATCTACAGGGGGCTGTATGGCGTTATCTACAGGGGGCTGTATGGCGTTATCTACAGAGGGGATTTGGGGCTGTATGGCGTTATCTACACGGGGGCTGTATGGAGTTATCTACAGGGGCTGTATGGCGTTATCTACAGGGGGCTGTATGGCATTATCTACAGGGGGCTGTATGGCGTTATCTACAAGGGGGTCTGTATGGCGTTATCTACAGAGGGGATTTGGGGCTGTATGGCATTATCTACAGGGGGCTGTATGACGTTATCTACAGGGGGCTGTATGGCGTTATCTACAGGGGGCTGTATGGCGTTATCTACAGGGGGCTGTATGGCGTTATCTACAGGGGGGCTGTATGACATTATCTACAGGGGGCTGTATGGCATTATCTACAGGGGGGCTGTATGGCGTTTATCTACAGGGGGCTGTATGGCGTTATCTACAGGGGGCTGTATGGCGTTATCTACAGAGGGGATTTGGGGCTGTATGGCATTATCTACAGGGGGGCTGTATGGCGTTATCTACAGGGGGCTGTATGGCGTTATCTACAGGGGGCTGTATGGCGTTATCTACAGGGGGGCTGTATGACATTATCTACAGGGGGCTGTATGGCATTATCTACAGGGGGGCTGTATGGCGTTTATCTACAGGGGGCTGTATGGCGTTATCTACAGGGGGCTGTATGGCGTTATCTACAGAGGGGATTTGGGGCTGTATGGCGTTATCTACAGGGGGCTGTATGACGTTATCTACATGGGGGCTGTATGGCGTTATCTACAGGGGGCTGTATGGCGTTATCTACAGAGGGGATTTTGGGCTGTATGGCGTTATCTACAGGGGGCTGTATGATGTTATCTACAGGGGGGCTGTATGGCTTTATAGACAGGGGGCTGTATGGCGTTATCTACAGGGGGCTGTATGATGTTATCTACAGGGGGGCTGTATGGCGTTATAGACAGGGGGCTGTATGGCGTTATCTACAGGGGGGCTGTATGACGTTATCTTCAGGGGGACTGTATGACAATATCTACAGGGGGGCTGTATGGCGTTATCTACAGGGGGCTGTATGGCGTTAGCTACAGGGGGCTGTATGACTTTAGCTACAGGGGCTGTATGACGTTATCTACAGGGGGATGTGTATGGCGCTATCTACAGTGGGATGTATGGTGCTATCTACAGGGGGCGCTGTGTGGCAGAGTCTACAGGGAGGCACTATCTACAAGGGGGGGTTTTATGTTACCCAGGGGAGGGGGCCCCCAGTCAAAAGTTTGCTATGGGGCCCAGTCTTTCCTAGTTACTACCCTGAGTGTACTTATGACTACATTAGAACTTCCAATATGTACTACATGGGGTCGCCCATCTGCCCTTCTTTTATATAACGTGTGTCTGGACACTGCATTAACATATAGATTCTCATGTGGTATAATAAAAGTTCCAGGTGTTAGGCTAATGTACATGTACCCATGAAGTTACTTGGAAGCCATTTATATGCCTGATGTTCACATATTATATACATATGTTTCAGTACCCCTATGACTGACCCTTTAAACAAACTGGTCACCCATTTAGCCATCTAATACGGAGGAGAAAGCTGTGATGGTGTAATTTCTGACCTATAATCGAAAGGCCTCCCCAGGTAATCGTACGGTGGTATTTACACAGTGGGGGCATCTGACCTAAAGTAGCATCAATTCCTACACACTGAATATCGATGAAGCTGGTTCCGTTGCACTCTGTGTAATTCATTAATGAGAAGGGTACTCCTTTAGATTTAATCTGAATGCTTCTGCAGGATGAGAAGCTAGTATAACAGGCAAGGTCCACCCGAGCAGAAGCCCAAGGCGTCAGTGCAATTTTGAGGGGTGGGCCGCTCCTGTTAAATAACATCCAAGGCTCTTCCATCTATGCAGCTACGGGCAATGGTACATTTTTATTCTTGTTTTTCCCTGTTGGAGTGGTAATTACAGTATTATTGTACAGTTCCCTTATTTCATTTAAGGTAACAGGGATAGCGAGGTAGGGCATGCTTTTGGCATTGACAATGCTGTGTGTGCAAATCCAACAATCGGTTAAGTTGTTTTGCTTCCTCAGAGCATGATACAAAACCTGCTGATGTTTGATAAACTCATTGTCCCAATCGTCCTTGAGTACATCATTGAGGGTGCCCACTAGTGGCACCATCATCAAGTGCGTGAGAATTAGCGATATCTTTGACTTCCTGATTTACAATCTTTTTGCACTGGCTGGCGTGGATCCAGGTGTCTTTGCCTTCGAGCCTGACTGAAGTTGCAGTGACCAGTTGAACTTGGTACGGTTCGGTATATCTGGGCTCCAAAGCTCCAAAACCTTCCTTGTGTATCTTTTCAGGACTACCCAATCACTGGGTAGCGGTTGATGGGTACCTTCTAAGGAATTGGGGTCTGGAATAGAAGAATACACTTGTTTATGCAATTCAGTTAAATGCCTGTGTAATTGGATAACATAGGCTGTAAGTCCGTCAAACTGTTCCAACTATTGTGGGAAGTACAAACTTGTCTTTGGGACTGACCCAAACAGTACTTCATAGGTGCTGAGTTTCAATAGCCCCCTAGGAGTAGTTCTTACAGAGTACAATGCCAAGTGTAGGCATTCAATCCATGGCAAACCTGAGGAGTCCATGGCTTGCTGTATTTTTAACTTCAGAGTTCCATTTAGTCTTTTTACCTTACCACTACTTTGAGGGTGATATGGTGTATGGAATGCCTGTGTGATGCCTAGGCTAGTAAGTAGATGTCCTAGCACTCCTCTGTGAAGTGTGTTCCTCTATAACTCTCAATTACTTCAGGAACCCCATATCGTCATACTACTTCACTGAGTATTTTCTTAGCAGTGTTTTTAGCTGTGGCTTTAGTTACTGGCCATGCCTCAGGCCAGGTTGAAAACAAGTCAGTACATACGAGGACATATTCATATACACCTAACTTGGGTAGCTGTATGTAGTCCACCAGCAGTCGCTGGAAGGGGTAATCAGGGCGAGGCGTGTGCTTACTGGGTGTTTTTGTCAATTTACCGGGGTTGTGTCTGGCGCATGTCAGGTAACCCTCTACATGTCGAGCAGCTGCGTTCTGGAATCCAGGGGCAAACCAGTATTGTAAAACTGTGGTACTCATGGCTTCTTTTGAGTTGTGGACTTGGGAATGCGCTAGGGCGCACATCATTGGAAAAAGACTGCGTGGTAAGCACGTTTTACCCTTTACATGCCATGGCTCTGACAGCTCCTGCCTCCTGCCACAATTTCTGCTCAGGGGCCAGGTGGTTGGGTCTGGAAAGCACACAGCAATTCCTCCGTGACTGGGCCCACTTCTTGGACTACCAACACGGAGAGGGTTGCAGCTGCTTTTGCTGCTTGGTCAGCCCGTGCATTCCCTCTTGCTTCAGGGGTGTCTGGTTTTGTGTGCGCTTGCACTTTGATTATGGCTACCTCTGTAGGTAATGCTAGAGCCTCAAGTAGTTGTTGTACTGCATCTGCATTTTTGATTGGTTTGCCTGCTGAAGTCAGAAAGCCTATTGCTCGTCATATTGTGCCATAATCGTGTGCGACTCCAAAGGCGTACCTTGAGTCTGTATAGTCGTTCACCCTTCTACCTGTACCCATCTTACATGTTTCTGCGAGTACCATGAGTTCTGCCTCCTGGGCAGAGCTGCTGGAGGACAGTGACTTTCGCAGCAATGTCTTACCATCCTGGACTACTGCATAACCGGTAGTGAAATGTCCTGTCTGCTCATTCCAGTATCTGGATCCGTCTACAAAATACTGAACATCATAGTTAGTCAAAGGTACATCAGTGACACCTGGTAACCCTTAGGATTCCAGTTGCATTAAACTGTGACAATCAGGCTCATGTTCCATATCAAACAAGTCATTGTCATTTGCAAGTTCGTACATTAACGATCTGACATCCCCCCCTTCACCTCCTTTCGCTACAACCATAGGCATCCGGGTGGCAGGGTTGAGCATAGTACATCTTTTCAGAGTCATGGAGGGATTTAACAAGGCAAGTTCAAGTTTGGTGACACGAGAAGTGGTGAAGTGCTTAGTCTTAATATTGTGCATGACCTCAGCAACTGCATGTGGGACATGAAGCACTAAATCATATTGTAAAATAATGTCAGTAGTTTTGTCAAGGACGAGGGCGGCTGCTGCAATAGCCCTGAGGCAAGAGGGAGCACCTTGTGCAATGGGATCGAGGCTAGCAGAGTAATATCCGATGGGCCGCATACGACCACCATGGTCTTGTGTGAGCACACCTGAAGCGTGGCCACCTTGTTCGTGACAATAAAGGTTGAAAGGCTTAAGGTTGCTAGGGATGCCCCGAGCTGGGGCTGAGATTAAAGACAACTTGAGGGTGTAAAATGCATCTAGAGCATCAGACGAGAGTTGGAAGGGGTCAGTTTGTAGGCAATCATACAGGGGCTGCATTGATTTGGACGCATTTTTAATCCATGGTCTACAATAACCCACTAATCCCAGGAAGGCTCTGAGAGAGTGATGGTTGTGTGGGACTGTGTGGTCTTGGATATCAGTAAGCCTGGAGGGAGTCAGGTGCAATACACCAGCAGAGAGGCAATGACCAAGGAAAACAACAGTGGGCTTACAAAGTTGCAATTTGTTCTTGGATACCCTGCAACCTATATGGGACAGATACAACAATAATGAGACTGTTTCCTGAGCACATATGTCAACAGAGGCACAACACAATTTAACCCCTTAAAGAGGCTCTGTCACCACATTATAAGTGCCCTATCTCCTATATAAGGAGATCGGCGCTGTAATGTAGGTGACAGTAATGCTTTTTATTTTAAAAAACGATCTATTTTCACAACGTTAGGAGCGATTTTGGTTTATGCTAATGAGCTTTCTTAATGCCCAAGTGGACGTATTTTTACTTTCGACCAAGTGGGCGTCGTACAGAGGAGTGCATGACGCTGACCAATCGGCATCATGCACTCCTCTCCATTCATTTACACTGCAGATAGCGATATAGCTATATCACTATGTGCAGCTACATACACAAACCCTAACATTACTACAGTGTCCTGATAATGAATACACATGACTAGAGATGAACGAACCGGGACAACCGAACCCGGTTTCGATCCGAACATCCGGAAAAGTTCGGTTCGCAGCTAATCCGAACTTCACCGGGTTCGGCCGAACCCGTTTTGACCGAACCCGGTCAAAAATATTATACAAATCGGCAGCCACTTATCTCTATCAATCACTGATAGAGAAAAGAGGCTGCTGATTAAAAATAAAATAAAAATAATTTCATACGTACCCGGTCGTTGTCTTGGTGACGAGTCCCTCTTCTTCCTCCAGTCCGACCTTCTTTTCTGACGCAGCAGCCTGTGATTGGCTGCAGAGGCCTCTGCAGCTTGTGATTGGCTGCAGCGGTCACATGGGCTGTATCGTCATCCAGGAAGGTCGGGCCGGATGTCGAGAGGGACGTGTCACCAAGGCAACGGCCAGGAGACCGGACTGGAGGAAGCAGAAAGTTCTCGGTAAGTATGAACGTCTTTTTTTTTTACAGGTTACTCTATATTGTGATCGGTAGTCACTGTCCAGGGTGCTGAAACAGTTACTGCCGATCAGTTAACTCTTTCAGCACCCTGGACAGTGACTATTTACTGACGTCGCCTAGCAACGCTGCCGTAATGGCGGGTGCACACATGTAGCCACCCGTCATTACGGGTAATATATTTTATAATGGGAGCACGGCTCGAAAAAACGACCGGCTGCCCGTGGCCGGCCGTGCCCGGCCGTGCTCATCTCCTTAAATACTCTGTGCTGCCTTAAACTCTGTGGAAAGGTCAGGATCCTGTTTCTTTTAAATGCTGCTGGGGAACCGCTCGATCCACTATATAAGGCTGCGCTACAGTGCAGCATTTAAAAGAAACAGGATCCTGACCTGTCCATAGAGTTTAAGGCAGCACAGAGTATTTCAGAAGATGATCGTACAGATTCAGTGCTGCTGTGAACTATGCTCTTACCATTACGTAGCTCAGTTGTACCTCTCCTCCACTCCTGTCCTCAATAACACCTTCACATGATTGGCAAGTCACCACGTAATGGTAAGAGCAGAGTTCAAAGCAGCACAGAGTATTTCAGGAGATGAGCGTGCGGATCCTGTGCGGGGTGGTGACTTGCCAATCATGTGAAGGTGTTATTGAGGACAGGAGTGGAGGAGAGGTAACAGACTGAGCTACGTAATGGTAAGAGCAGAGTTCACAGCAGCACAGAGTATTTCAGGAGATGAGCGTGCAGATTCAGTGCTGCTGTGAACTCTGCTCTTACCATTACGTAGCTCAGTTGTACCTCTCCTCCACTCCTGTCCTCAATAACACCTTCACATGATTGGCAAGTCACCACGTAATGGTAAGAGCAGAGTTCACAGCAGCACAGAGTATTTCAGGAGATGAGCGTGCGGATCTTTTGCGGGGTGGTGACTTGCCAATCATGTGAAGGTGTTCTTGAGGACAGGAGTGGAGGAGAGGTAACAGACTGAGAGCTACCTAATGGTAAGAGCAGAGTTCACAGCAGCACAGAATATTTCAGGAGAGGAGCGTGCAGATTCTGTGCTGCTGTGAACTCTGCTCTTACCATTACATAGCTCAGTCTGTTACCTCTCCTCCACTCCTGTCCTCAATAACACCTTCACATGATTGGCAAGTCACCACCCCGCACAAGATCCACACGCTCATCTCCTGAAATACTCTGTGCTGCTGTGAACTCTGGTCTTACCATTACGTGGTGACTTGCCAATCATGTGAAGGTGTTATTGAGGACAGGAGTGGAGGAGAGGTAACAGACTGAGAGCTACGTAATGGTAAGAGCAGAGTTCACAGCAGCACAGAATCTGCACGCTCCTCTCCTGAAATACTCTGTGCTGCTGTGAACTCTGCTCTTACCATTACGTAGCTCAGTCTCTTACCTCTCCTCCACTCCTGTCCTCAATAACACCTTCACATGATTAGCAAGTCACCACCCCGCACAAGATCCGCACGCTCATCTCCTGAAATACTCTGTGCTTCTGTGAACTGTGTGGGTGTGTGTGTGTGTGTTTTTGTATATGTGTGTTTGTGTATATGTGTGTGTTTGTGTGTTTATCTGTGTGTGTTTGTGTATATATGGGTGTGTTTGTGCATATGTGTTTGTGTATATGTTTGTGTGTGTGTGTTTGTGTGTATATGTGTGTGTTTGTGTATATATGGGTCTGTTTGTGTACATGTGTTTGTGTATATGTGTGTTTGTGTATATGTGTGTGTTTGTGTATATGTGTGTGTTTGTGTATATGTGTGTGTTTGGGTATGTGTGTTTTTGTTTGTATATGTGTTTGTGTATATGTGTTAGTTCGTGTATATGTGTGTGTATATCTGTGTGTGTCTGTCTCTTTGTGTGTGTGTGTTTGTGTATATCCTGTTGTGTTTGTGTATATGTGTTTGTGTATATGTGTGTGTGTGTGTGTGTGTGTGTGTGTGTGTGTGTGTGTTTGTGTATATGTGTGTGTTCGTGTATATGTGTGTGTTTGGATATGTGTGTTTTTGTTTGTCTATGTGTGAGTTCGTGTATATGTGTGTGTGTGTGTGTGTGTGTGTGTGTGTGTGTATATCTTGTTGTGTTTGTGTATATATGTGTGTGTTTGTGTATGGTTGTTTGTTTGTGTGTGCGTGTATATATGTGTGTAGGTGAGTAGAAGTATTGTTATTGTTCACATTGATAACTGTTTTTTTATGTTGTTGCAGATTTTGATGTACCGATTGGACTACATCTTCGATTCGTTGGACTACTGCGTAGATCTAAGTTATTTCAAATTTTAATAAAATGGTTAACGAGGGTTTTGTTGGAGATTTCTTATTTCAATAAAAAAGAATTGTCTTTGTGTTTTTTTTTAAACTTTATTAGTGACTAGATAATGGCAGTTGGCTGATTGACAGCGTCCATTATTAAGGCGGTACTTAGTGTTAGCCGGTGCAGAGGCTAGCACTAACCACCCATTATTACCCCGGTACCCACCACCACCAGGGGTGCCGGGAAGAGCTTGGTACGATCCAGTACCCGACCATCTGTTGTGATTGTCGGGTACTGGGGCGGCCGTAGGCTGGTATTATGATGCTGGGAAGGGCCAAAAACAGCGGACCTTCCCACCCTTGTAATTCTAGGCTGCTGCTGCTGTGTTGTATCGGGCTGGTTATAAAAATGGGGGGGACCCCCACGTCGGTTTTTTTTGGAATCTAACAAATTTAACAATAGACGGGTCCCCCACATTTTTAATAACCAACCATATACAAGGCCGCAGCAGTCTGGCATTACATGAGTGGGAAGGGCCACTGGTTTTGTCCATTCCCAGGCTAATAACACTGTGTTGTATGTGGCTGGTTATGATAAATTGGGTGGAACCCCATGTCTTTTAAAAAAATAAATAAATAAATAAATAAATAATTTTAAAAAAATGACGTGGGGTCCCCCCCACTTTTATAACCAGCCAGATACAACACAGCAGCAGCAGCCTAGCATTACAAGGGTGTGAAGGTCCACTGTTTTTGGCCCTTCCCAGCCTCATAATACCAGCCTGCGGCCGCCCCAGAGCCCGACCATCACAACAGATAGTCGGGTACTGGATCGTACCTGGCTCTTCCCGGTACCCCTGGTGGTGGTGGGTACCGGGGTAATAATGGTGGTTAGTGTTAGCCTCTGCACCGGCTTACACTAAGCCTCGCCTTAGTAATGGATGTTGCCACTCAGACAGCGGCCATTACTAAAGTGGTAGTAATAAAATTTGAAGAGAAAAGACAAAGATATAGATAAAATATTTTATTGAAATAAAGCACCCCCAACACAACCCTCATTAACCATTTTATTGTAGAAAAAAATCATCTAAGTAGTCCTCGAAACCGACGTAGTCCAAACACCAAACCTGTAAAAAAATAAATTAAAAAAAAATGAAATAAAACATGTCGTAGGCTTAGATTCAGTTTAATGTGTGATACTGACTGTTATACCATGTATAGAAGCCTGCCGCGAAGTTGACTTAGATACAGGGCACCAGCAGACAGTATCATACATGGCCATACAGACATATATACAAACAAACATACATGCAAACATACATACATACATACATATATACAAACATACATACATACATACATATATACAAGCATGCACATATATACATGCAAATATACATACATGCAAACATACACACATATATACATACATACATGCAAACTATCATACATACATACATGCATACACACACACATGAAAACATACATACATACAAACAAACATGCAAAGATACATACATACATATATACAAGCATGCACAAATATACATGCAAACATAAATACATGCAAACATAATTACATACATGCACATATATATAAACATACATGCAAACATACATGCAAAAATAAAAACATGCAAACATACATACATGCACATACAGTGAAGGAAATAAGTATTTGATCCCTTGCTGATTTTGTAAGTTTGCCCACTGTCAAAGTCATGAACAGTCTAGAATTTTTAGGCTAGGTTAATTTTACCAGTGAGAGATAGATTATATAAAAAAAAAAAAAGAAAATCACATAGTCAAAATTATATATATTTATTTGCATTTTGCACAGAGAAATAAGTATTTGATCCCCTACCAACCATTAAGAGTTCAGCCTCCTCCAGACCAGTTGCACGCTCCAAATCAACTTGGTGCTTGCATTAAAGACAACTGTCTTAAATGGTCACCTGTATAAAAGACTCCTGTCCACAGACTCAATTAATCAGTCTGACTCTAACCTCTACAACATGGGCGAGACCAAAGAGTTTTCTAAGGATGTCAGGGACAAGATCATAGACCTGCACAAGGCTGGAATGGGCTACAAAACCATAAGTAAGACGCTGGGTGAGAAGGAGACAACTGTTGGTGCAATAGTAAGAAAATGGAAGACATACAAAATGACTGTCAATCGACATCGATCTGGGGCTCCATGCAAAATCTCACCTCGTGGGGTTTCCTTGATCCTGAGGAAGGTGAGAGCTCAGCCGAAAACTACACGGGGGGAACTTGTTAATGATCTCAAGGCAGCTGGGACCACAGTCACCAAGAAAACCATTGGTAACACATTACGCCGTAATGGATTAAAATCCTGCAGTGCCCGCAAGGACCCCCTGCTCAAGAAGGCACATGTACAGGCCCATCTGAAGTTTGCAAATGAACATCTGGATGATTCTGAGAGTGATTGGGAGAAGGTGCTGTGGTCAGATGAGACTAAAATTGAGCTCTTTGACATTAACTCAACTCGCCGTGTTTGAAGGAAGAGAAATACTGCCTATGACCCAAAGAACACCGTCCCCACTGTCAAGCATGGAGGTGGAAACATTATGTTTTGGGGGTGTTTCTCTGCTAAGGGCACAGGACTACTTCACCGCATCAATGGGGGAATGGATGGAGCCATGTACCGTCAAATCCTGAGTGGCAACCTCCTTCCCTCCACCAGGACATTAAAAATGGGTCGTGGCTGGGTCTTCCAGCACGACAATGACCCAAAACATACAGCCAAGGCAACAAAGGAGTGGCTCAAAAAGAAGCACATTGAGGTCATGGAGTGGCCTAGCCAGTCTCCAGACCTTAATCCCATTGAAAACTTATAGAGGGAGCTGAAGATCCGAGTTGCCAAGCGACAGCCTCGAAATCTTAATGATTTACAGATGATCTGCAAAGAGGAGTGGGCCAAAATTCCATCTAACATGTGTGCAAACCTCATCATCAACTACAAAAAATGTCTGACTGCTCTGCTTGCCAACAAGGGTTTTGCCACCAAGTATTAAGTCTTGTTTGCCAAAGGGATCAAATACTTATTTCTCTGTGCAAAATTCAAATAAATATATATAATTTTGACAATGTGATTTTCTGTTTTTTTTGTTATATAATCTATCTCTCACTGGTAAAATTAACCTAGCCTAAAAATTCTAGACTGTTCATGTCTCTGACAGTGGGCAAACTTACAAAATCAGCAAGGGATCAAATACTTATTTCCTCCACTGTATATACATACATACATGCCAACATACATACATGCAAACATACATACATGCAAACATACATACATGCAAACAGACATGCAAACATACATACATGCAAACATACATACATACATGCAAATATATACATGCAAATATATACATGCAAACATGCACATATATACATACATGCCAACATACATGCAAACATACATGCACATATATATATACATACATACATACATACATGACAACATACATACTTACATACATACATACATGCCAACATACATACATGCAAACATACATACATGCAAACATACATACAAACATACATACATACATACATGCAAACATACATACATGCAAACATACATACATACATACATACATGCAAATATATACACAAACATGCACATATATACATACATGCCAACATACATGCAAACATACATGCACATATATACATACATGACAACATACATACATACATAAATACATACATACATACATACATACATACATACATACATGACAACATACATACATGCAAACATACATATATACATGCAAACATATATACATGCAAACATACATACATGCAAACATACATACATACATACATGCAAATATATACATGCAAATATACATACAAACATGCACCTATATACATGCCAACATACATGCAAACATACATGCACATATATACATACATACATACATACATGACAACATACATGCAAACATACATGCCAACATACATACATGCCAACATACATACATGCCAACATACATACATGCCAAAAAAAATAAAAAATACGTTCATACTTACTTTCCTCCTGTCCGGCCTCCAGCGATGACGTTTCATCCATATCGCAGCTGCAGCCTGTGATTGGCTGCAGAGGCGGTCAAGTGGGATGAAGCGTCATCCCTGGAGGCCGGCCTTCTGACGTCATCCTGACGTGCGTGACTGCCACTATAGCCTGTGATTGGCTGCAGCGGCGAAAGGGATGAAACGTCATCACTGGAGGCCGGACAGGAGGAAAGTAAGTACGAACGTATTATTGTTTTGTTTTTTTTACATTAAAATTGTATTTTCCGCGCGCCGAGCATGTACTGTCAAGGTTGCTGAAAGAGTTAGTGCAGCCCATTAACTCTATCAGCACCCTGGACAGTAGCATGCTCGGCGCACGGAAATTACAGGTTCGGTCCGAATCGAACTTTTTCGTGAAATTCGGCAAACTAGCCGAACCGAACTTTTGATAAGTTCGCTCATCTCTACACATGACCATCCAGCCTGGACGTCATGTGTACTCAGAATCCTGACACTTCTGAATCTTTTCTGTGAGATTCCGGCAAGTGAAACCAAATCTCGCGAGATTACGGAGCTAAACGAGATTTGGTTTCACTTGCCGGAATCTCACAAAAAAGAGTCAGAAGTGTCAGGATTCTGAGTACACATGACGTCCAGGCTGGATGGTCATGTGTATTCATTATCAGGACACTGTAGTAATGTTAGGGTTTGTGTATGTAGCTGCACATAGTGATATAACTATATTGCTAGTGCAGTGTAAATGAATGGAGAGGAGTGCATGATGCCGATTGGTCAGCGTCATGCACTCCTCTGTACAACGCCCACTTGGTCGAAAGTAAAAGTACGCCCACTTGGGCATTAAGAAAGCTAAGTAGCATAAACAAAAATCGCTCCTAACTTTGTGAAAAAAGATCGTTTTTTTAAAATAAAAAGCATTACTGTCACCTACATTACAGCGCCGATCTCCTTATGTAGGAGATACGGCACTTATAATGTGGTGACAGAGTCTCTTTAAGGACACGGCCAATTTTGGCCTTGAGGACAGAGCAATTTTTTTAGATTTCCCTCTTTGCATCCCGACGCTCATAACTCTTTATTTTTTGTTTTGTTTTCAAACAGTTTTTATTAGTCATGAGGCAGACATCAAAAATACAGTAAATTAGCAAAGTATTACATCATACCCACACAACTGGTTTTGTATATAAACAGAAGTATAACAATGCAGTATTAAGGTCATACAGATATAGCAATAAAGTTATACATACAAGTGAATGAATGAAAAATATGCAGGGAGAACAGAACAAACCAATGAGGGGGGAAAAAAGGGGGGGGGGGAATACCTGTCTCAAGTCCTCATTTTTAGAGGCTGTAAGAGTTCTTATATTAACAAAAAGCCTTTATTATATTTCACGGTGGACACGCCACACTATAAAATTTGGTGTATGATACTCAATATATGCAATATACCATCTCTCCCTTATATAACAGACATCTGGCAAAGAGGAACCGTAATAAACCCCCTACTATCAAATAAAGGACCTAGCTTTATACAAGTAGACCCGCCAGGGAGACCATATGCTGAGAAACTTAGCCCTAGTACCACGTTCCCAATGAACAAGCTCTTCCATTCTATAGATTTCTTGAACCTTGAGCTCCCATTGCTCCAGTGTAGGAGGAGAAGTGCTCTTCCAACCCAAGGGAATGAGAAGTTTTGCTGCAGCAATCAAAAAAGTTGGAAGGTCGTTACGTTTCGGTACAAAAGAGTCTGCAGGCAACCATAAAAGAATCGCAGCAGGAGAGACTGGGACAGAAGAGGAACAAATTGTGTTAATCTTGTCAATAACCGCCACCCAAAATGCACGGATCAAGGGACAATCCCACCAAATATGTAATAAGGAGCCTGTGTCCGTTTGGCATCTCCAGCAAGTTGCAGGAATATCCGGGTAAATCATATGCAACCATTCAGGGGTTCTGTACCAACGGAAATATAGTTTATAAGAGTTCTCTCTGATTTTAATACATTGAGAGAACCCATGTGAGTGCTTCAACGCGGTCTTAAGGTCATTTTCACCAAAGGAAACCTGCAGACTCTTTTCCCATTCCTTCATAGTTTTGACATGCCCTTCATTCTCTAATTGCAGCAGTAACTCATATGAAGCGGCTAGTGCTTTCTTCTGTGGGTTCAAGTTCTGCAAGCGGGTTTCAAATTTAGTAAGGGAGTATAACGAAGTGTAAGTATCAACATATTTAGTACAAACAGTCTGAAAGTCATTGATGTGCAGGAAACCCTTCAGCAGAAGATCAGTCTTTCTAAGCAAAATATTCGTGGATACCTGGTCGTCTGTATCAAAGACGGATGAGAGGTTGACCTCCCCTACTTTATCCCAAAAACTGGCTTGTGGAGGGCGCTTAGGATGAACCAGATACGGCAAAAGACTTAAGGGCATTAGCGGAGAGTTCTTAGATAGAAGTGGGTGAGAATGATGAATCTCTTGTCCAACTCTAAGTGCCCCTTTCAACAGTACACTGGAACAAGACGTCAATGGTGAGAAATCCCTCAAATTCCATAGAAATAATTTGTCAATCAGTGGGATTAGGTCTTTCTCTAGTTCAGAATATAAAGTATGTGTAGAGCCCTTAGCGAGATCCATCCATCTATTTAATTGATTAGCTTTGTAATATGTAAGAACATCTGAGACCCCTATACCACCCAATTTAGGCTTTTGAATAAGAGATTTATATTGGAGTCTGGGTCTATTATTATTCCACAGGAACTTGGAGAATAATTTTCTCGTTTTATCGAAAAAGGATCTCGGTAACCAAATGGGTAATGTTTGCAGCAGGTACAAAAATGTAGGCACTATAAAGGTTTTAGGCAGATTTTTGCGACCCATCCAGGAAAGAAATGGAACTTTATAACTCTGAAGAAGTTTTTGTACTGTGGTTAATAAAGGGAGATAGTTGCATTGATATAGTTTAGAAGGATCCTTGGTAAGGTGGATGCCTAGGTATATTATAGAGGTAGCAGGCCATTGAAAGGGAGAACGGTACTTAATACGATCTATAAGTGTAATTGGTGCAGATACATTTAGAGCTTCCGACTTCCCAAAGTTAACCTTAAAATTGGAAACTGTACCAAACAGTTCAAATAACCGCGTGATATAAGGAATTGAAACAGCTCGATTGGTGGTTAAGACCAAAAGGTCATCCGCAAATGCAGCTATTTTATGGGTATATGAACCCACCGTCAAGCCCTCTATCATGGGATCCTGCCGAATTTTTTGTAAAAGGGCTTCCATAACAAGTACAAATAATGAGGGAGAAAGGGGACAGCCCTGCCTCGTACCGTTATATATATTAAAGGAATTTGAGAGAGTTCCATTCACCCTAATTTTAGCACTGGGAGACTTGTAGAGAGAAAAGATAGCCCGAATAAACAATTAAGGAAACCCAAACTTCTGTAATGTAGCATCAAGGAACGGCCAACTGACCCTGTCAAAGGCCTTCTCGACGTCTGTACCGAGAAGAACCAACGGTGTACCCTTAGATTTAGCGAGTTCAATCAATCTGATGACTCGGCATCGTATTATCTTTTCCCTGTCTGTTTTTTACAAAGCCTGTTTGATCAAGTCCAATCAACCAAGGTAAGATCTGACTCAATCTAGACGCAAGTGCTTTGCCCCACCATTTAATATCAGTGTTCAGCAGGGATATCGGCCTATAACTACCACATTGAGTGGGATCCTTCCCTTCCTTAGGTAGAATACTGATATGGGCTTCAAGGGCCTGTTTAGGCAGTGAGCTGCAATTAAATAAGGAGTTACACATAGTAGTAAAGTGTGGGTGCAGTGTAGACTTAAAGGCTTTAAAGTATCCGATCGGGAAACCATCGGGACCGGGACTTTTCCCCGAAGGGATAGTGGAGAGCACTTTCTCCAGTTCAGCCTCCGAGAAAGGACGCACTAGCATTTCTTTGGCCTCACCCTCTAATGTTGGAAGATCAATTGAATTTAGAAATGAGTTCATAATCTCGGTATCCGTAGTGTCACTTAAGCCTGTAGTGGCTTGGTCTTTTATGTCATAAAGACCCTGATAAAACGTCTGGAAGGCGTCTGCTATGAGGTGAGTATCACTAACCAAGTTCCCCCTCGAGGTCCGTATCTCAGAAATAAAGGTATGTCCTTGGTGTTTACGTGTCAGTGCTGACATCATCTTATTACCTCTATCCCCGTGTGCGTATTGTTTAAACTTCAGAATCTGGAGCATTTTAGCTGACTGGACATTGAGAACATCTTTAACTCTATCCCTGAGAGCAGGCAGTTCCTTCAAAGAAGAAGCACCCTTGGTCTTTTTATGTATCCCCTCAAGGCGAGATATCTGAGCAAACAAAGAATCAATAGTTTTGGTCCTTTGTTTTTTCACATAAGAACCTAAAGAAATGAGTTCACAGCTAATTACGGACTTGTGTGCCTCCCATAAAATAGGCGCAGATATAGAATTAGATGCATTGTGAAGAAAATACTGAGACAAGTGGCTCTCAACAACATGTACATTAGAAGCTTCAGCAATCAGGGTATTATTTAGCCTCCAGCTCCACTCCCCCTTTGGAGTATCTGCCAATCTTAAAGTTAAAGAAACTGGAAGGTTAAAACTGTAGGGAAACAGAATGTGTCTCTACGAAGTGAGTGGGAAGCTGTATGGTCATAGTGGTGAAGTTTTCTTCGCCAGCCTGAGCCCTCTTAGGAGGGTATGTTTATGGAAAGTTGGGGGGGTTAGGGTGGGGGGAGGGGAAAGGTTTTGGAGGGAAAGGGAGTTTGAAACGCAGTACGCTCTGATGACCACTGGAGGTAATGGGAATAGCCACTGTCAAAAGCAAGAAATGTCCAGATGGGGGGTAGGGTAAATTTGTTGTCCTGGAATGTGAGAGGTATGGGGGAGATAGCTAAAAGGCGAGCTATATTTGATTACCTGAAAGGGCAGTCCGCTGGAGTGATGGGCTTGCAGGAAACCCATCTTACTGCTGATACGGTGCAACAGGTGCATAGGGTGTGGATACGGCACAGCTTCCATTCCTTTCATTCTACATACTCGAGGGGGGTTAGCCTCCTAATTCATAGAGATGTGCCGTTTAGCTGTTTGGATTCCTTTAACCCCTTAATGACCGCCGATACGTCTTTTTACGGCGGTCATTAGTGGGCTTTATTCTAGAGCGCCGCCAAACTACGTCGCTGCTGTAGAATAAAGTAAACAGAGCAGGGAGCCGTGAAATCTCCCTGCTCTCAGCTGTCAGAGGCAGCTGAGGGCTGGGGGCGTCCCTGCTCTGCCGGGTGAGGTCGATATTAGTATCGATCTCACCCGTTTAACCCTTCAGATGCGGTGCGCAATAGCGAGCACCGCATCTGAATGGTTTTGGAGAGAGGGAGGGAGCTCCCTCTCTCCCCACCGACACCCGGCGATAAAATCGCCGAGTGTCTGTGTCTTCTATGGCGGCCGGGGGTCTAATAAAGACCCCCAGGTCTGCCTGGAGCGAATGCCTGCTAGATCATGCCGCAGGCATGACCTAGCAGATGCCTGTCCGTTTTAAACGGACAGGCAGTAATACACTGCAATACAAAAGTATTGCAGTGTATTACAATAGCGATCGGAGGATAGTGAAGTCCCCTAGTGAGACTAGTAAAAATGTAAAAAAAAGTTTAATAAAGTTAATGAAAAAAAAAAGTGAAAAAAAAAAAAGAAAAACCCAGCTTTTCCCCTTACAAAATGCTTTACTATTAAAAAAAACTACAATAAAGCAAAAAAGTTACACATATTTGGTATCGCCGCGTCCGTAACGACCCCGACTATAAAGCTGTTACATTATTTAACCCGCACTGTGAACGCCGTAAAAAATAAAATAAAAAACAATGGAAAAATTGCTGTTTTCTGTTAATCCTGACTTAAAAAAAATGTGATAAAAAGTGATCAAAAAGTCGCATCTACTCTCAAATGGTACCAATAAAAACTGCAAGTCGTCCCGCAAAAAACAAGACCTTATACAGCTATGCCGACGCAAAAATAAAAAAGTTACAGCTCTTCGAATGTGACAATGGAAAAATGTAAAAAATAGCTTGGACATTAAGGCCCAGAATGCAAGCAGGGGGAAGGGGTTAAGGATAGGGAAGGTAGATATGTCGGGGTGCATTGTAAATTGTTTAACTGGGAATGTATAATTGTGGTGCTGTATGTGCCTCCCCCGTACTCTGTGGTCCCAATACGAGAGGCGTTGGAGAAACTGTCTGGATGGCCTATGATACCGACCATATTGATGGGAGACTTTAACAACATAATGGATAAAGGGTGGGATACATTTCCAAATGGGGGGGGGGGGAGAGATGTTTGTCTGACGAGGTTTGGTAAATACATGATGGAAGTTGGGCTCACGGATATCTGGCGGGCAAAGTGGCCTTCTACTACGCAATACTCGTGTGTATCATCTACATATGGATCACTGTCCCGAATAGACCTAATGTTTAATAATGGAATGGGGATGGAATGTGTGGAAGGGGTGGAATATTTACCGCGATCGCTGTCTGATCACTCTCCAATGTTGTTGAAGCTCCGAACAGGTTTACAGACGGGGGGTTGAGAATGCACTAGAGGCTCAACCCGTTTTGGATATGCTTGGTGGGAGAGGAGACCATAACTATGAGCCTGAGAGAATACTTCGAATTTAATAAGGGTACGGTCCCTACAGATATTCTATGGGATGCTATGAAAGCGAATATAAGAGGGGTGTATATAAGGGAGATCTCGCACATAAAAACGAAGACAAGGCAGGTGGGTCAACATTTGACAGACCGGGTGACAATAACAGAGCTAAGTCACATTACCAATAACACTGCGGAAACCTTAGCCCAATGGAAGGCTGCTCAAAAATTGCTTAGGGAACACCAGCTGGAGCAGGCAGCTAATAAAAGATTGTTTTTGCAACAAAAATATTATGAGGAGGGTGAAATGACGGGCAGATTATTAGCAAATATCGCACGGCCGGAGCGGGAGAGTGTGTTCATCCATCAGCTACAGACAGCAAATGGGACTATGGTGGGGGAAACAGGGGATATATTAGGTGTGCTGACATCATTTTATAAGGAACTATATCGCACTAAGGTGGACTATCCGGAGGATCTTCTGTCAGAATATCTGGCAGAAATGACATGGGTTACCTTGGGGGAGGAAGAGAGGGAGGGGTTGGAGGAGTCAATTACTTTAGAGGAAATACAGGAAGCGGTGAGTTCTATGGCGAATGAAAAGGCTCCAGGGATAGATGGTATACCCACTGAATTGTATAAAACATATGGAGAGACGGTTCTGCCAGAGTTACTGGAGGTGTTCCAGGATAGTTTCGCCAGAGGGCGCTTACCGCAGACAATGTATGAAGCTGCTATAGTTGTAATTCCTAAAGAAGGGAAAGATCGGACGCAACCTGACTCTTACAGACCGATATCTCTGTTAACCGCGGACGTAAAAATTTTAGCCAAAATACTAGCTAATAGGTTGTCGCGAGTAGTGACTAAAATAGTAAGGACGGATCAGTCGGGATTTATGCCATCACGTTCTACAGCAGTTAACTTACGTAGACTTTTCTTAAATTTGCAGACAGATGCCCCGGAGGCGCGGTGTAGAGCAGTGTTGTCTTTGGATGCCGCCAAGGCGTTTGATAGTGTGGAATGGGGCTACTTGTGGGCTGTATTGGAGCGGATTGGCTTTGGACGGAACTTTATAAAATGGGTACAACTATTATATAGGGAACCGGTAGCTAGGATCAGAGCAAATGGAAGGATGTCGGGCTCTTTTAGGCTGGAGAGGGGGAAGCGACAGGGATGCCCACTTTCTCCGTTGCTGTTTGCACTAGCGATTGAACCCCTAGCAAATATGGTAAGACAACATCCAGGGATAGAAGGGTTTCGTTGTGGGGAGCTGGAGGAGCGTATAGCACTATACGCGGACGATATACTGTTGTTCCTGGGGAGATAGATCATTCATTGCCAGTGATAATGATGATATTGGAGAGGTTTGGCAGATTCTCAGGGTTAAAAATTAATTGGAGCAAGTCGGTGTTGTTACCACTCCAGCCAGTAGATACGCCATTGATGGTTGGAGGAATTGAAGTTCTGTGTGTACGGAAGTTTAAATATCTGGGAATTACGGTATCAGCAAGGGTGCAGGACTTTGTCGAGTTGAACGTGATACCATTAATGAATAAATTAACAGACAGGACCAAAGTATGGCTTGGGTTACCGCTGTCAGCACTGGGACGAGCAAATCTCATCAAAATGATTCTGATGCCCCAGGTTCTCTATATTGTGCACAATGCCCCAGTGTGGTTGCCTAAATATTGGTTTAGGAGAATACATAATTTGTTTAGGGACTTGGTGTGGAAAAGGGGGATCCCCAGGATTAAAATGGAAAAGCTACAGTTACCAGCTGAACAGGGGGGGTTAGCTATTCCAAATGCGTGGATATATTATTTAGCAGCTCAAATACAACACTTTAAAGGATGGAAGAATAGGGAGGAGTGGAACTCTAGTGGGAAATTGGTGTACTATCTGGGCCAGAGAACGGATTTATTAGAGGCCATGGAGTCGCATAAATTACGGAGGGAGGCGAGAGGGAAACCGACTCTACTATTACTACATAAAGTTTGGTGGGAAAGTAAGAAGATATTGGGGATTACAGGATGCTCCAACTATATGCCCTTATGGGATAATCCATATCTATGGGAATTTAATATTTTGGAAGGATTTCAGGATTGGGAACAAGCAGGGATCAGATATGTGCACCAGTTATACGAGGGAGGTACTTTCAAGCTTTTTGCACAATTACAGGAAGAGTTTGGACTCTCACATCGGCGCTTTTACCAATATCTTCAGCTAAGGCATGGGACGCAGACACAAGAGAGGCTGGTGGACTTGAGTTGCTCCACTATGGGAGGGATGGAATGGGTGCTGGGGGCACAGGACACTAAGGGGATTATTTCGGTGCTATATAGTATGCTACTCGCCAAATTTCTGGGAGATCCGCTGGTGGAGATTAGACGTAAATGGGAAGAGGATGTAGGGACAATAGCGGATGAAGAATGGGAGGAAATACTTGGATCGCCCAAAATAGTCTCTATTAGTGTAGCGCACAGAAGGTCACAACTCTTTCTGCTGCATAGGGTGTATAGGACACCTAAGGTGTTATGGCAAATGCGAATTAGAACAACAAAAGAGTGTCCCAGATGTATGTTTGATGGGGCGGACATAAAACATATGTTTTGGAGCTGTACGATGCTAAATGTATATTGGAAAGCAGTTCAAGGAATGGTATCTAGAGTATATGGTAGAGATTTCCCACTGGAACCTAAGATCTTTTTATTGGGTTGTATGGGGGAGGAAGGAGGGGATGGAGTGGAATTATTGGCTATCAAAAAGGTTCTGTATCACGCTAGGAAATTAATTGCAAAATATTGGCTGCAGGCGGATCCCCCGGAGGTGTCTGAGCTGGTTGGATATGTTAACCACACGGTATCACTGGAACACCGAATATATCTGAAAAGAGGGGCAATCCATAAGTATGGGAAACAATGGAGTAAATGGGTGAACACCTATAGTAATGTGACACATTAGATGAGACTTGAAGGTGGGCTGACGCATTTATATGTTCAAGGTATGGCGGGATCACTGTTTGGAATACAGGAAGGATGGAGGAGGTGGAGGGGTTTGGCGAATCAGGGAACAGAGGAGGCACTGCGAGGAGGGGGGGAGTTTGGTTGTTAGGGTTAGGGAGGGGGATGTATGTGAAGGTACAACTAAAGATGATGAAATGCAAAGTGTAATGTAATTGCATGACTCAAATAAGTCGAGTCGCTTCTCCCCTTATGTAAATCTACCCTCCCAAAGCAGACACTGAAACAGAGTTGGATTTTAATGGCCACAGCAGCCGTTTATTATTTAAATAACAATAACTTTAAATACCATAATTTTTGAATCCCCAAAAAAGGGGATACATCATAACAACAAATAACCCACTGCGACCCTATCAGGGTCATAACATTATAAACCAACCAGAATGACAGGGGCAAGTCCTTGAAGCCACCGATACTTAATTTTGGCCATCTGCCCACAAATACCTTACCCCCAGCCGTAACCCGGCCCAGGAGCACCAAATTACCTTTTTGCAGATGACCACCATATATATATAAATATATATAACCCAGCTTTCAAAAGGGGTAACACCCTAAGAAGCCGACAAATTGGGGGTGCATCCCGTGATGCATTCCCCCCCACCACTTTTTATGACCTACTTCAAGGACTCCCCCCCGCAGCTGCAATGACAAAATTTAACCTCCCCCAAAGACAAATGTCAATA
Organism: Rhinoderma darwinii; assembly: GCF_050947455.1. NCBI lineage: Eukaryota > Metazoa > Chordata > Amphibia > Anura > Rhinodermatidae > Rhinoderma > Rhinoderma darwinii. The sequence continues at coordinate 277,272,088 of NC_134688.1, forward strand.
AGCAAATAAACTTTGACGAGAAGAACCACCATCCGCAGCAACCTTTTGCCGCGGTCAACTGATCCACATCAGGGCGGGCGGGCGGGAACATGTTCCTGCTTCTGTGTCCTGGCGAAGAGAGGGAGAGCACAAACAGGAAACAGGTACATCCCCTTCAATCCCCACCCCTTCTCACTCAAGCCCTCCTGCTGTCCCCCCCCCTTTCCTCTCATAGGCCAGCCAACTCTGTGTCCCTCCCATCTATTTTAGTCATGGAGGCCTTCCCTTATTCCTTTTTCCTTCTTTCAGTACGGCCTCTTCTTGACTCAAATAAGTCGAGTCGCTTCTCCCCTTATGTAAATCTACCCTCCCAAAGCAGACACTGAAACAGAGTTGGATTTTAATGGCCACAGCAGCCGTTTATTATTTAAATAACAATAACTTTAAATACCATAATTTTTGAATCCCCAAAAAAGGGGATACATCATAACAACAAATAACCCACTGCGACCCTATCAGGGTCATAACATTATAAACCAACCAGAATGACAGGGGCAAGTCCTTGAAGCCACCGATACTTAATTTTGGCCATCTGCCCACAAATACCTTACCCCCAGCCGTAACCCGGCCCAGGAGCACCAAATTACCTTTTTGCAGATGACCACCATATATATATAAATATATATAACCCAGCTTTCAAAAGGGGTAACACCCTAAGAAGCCGACAAATTGGGGGTGCATCCCGTGATGCATTCCCCCCACCACTTTTTACGACCTACTTCAAGGACTCCCCCCCGCCAAAGCGAAACAGGCCTTGACCACCTCACGCCTGCGAGCTCCTCCACACTCCCACCGCTCGCTCAATTCCATCGGTCAAAGCCAGACTCCACATATCCATCCCCACCTCATTGAGGTGCACACCGTCCTCTCTCCAGTAGCTGCCTGTCCCAGCCTCCAGATCCCAGTGGCGCACCGCAACCCCACCATTACGCGTCACGAAGCTCGATATGGCCCTATTAGCCTTAATGCGAGCCTTGTTAATTTTTCCCACAGAACGGGCCATCCGCCAGTTCTTCCTAGGGACCATCTCAGACCACACCGTCACCAATTTAGGATAAGTTGCCCATAAGCAGAGCAAATCATGCTTGACGTCCCGTACCAACTCCCGGAAAGGGCGTATACCCAAATCGTTGCCTCCCACATGCAACACCAGTACCTCCGGCGCCCTGTCAAGCAGTACAAAATTGTGAAACTCGGGCAATACCCTGTTCCATGTCATTCCCCGTATACCCATCCACCTCACAACCGCCGCGTCCCGCGGAATCCTGAGCTGTCGACCGTCCGGCCGTACATCCGCGCGAAGGGCACCCCAGTACACAAAAGAATGTCCCATAATCCACACCATGCATGAGTCACGGCCTGCAAAACAAATGAAGAACATACACGCACCACCTCTTGCTGCCGCGTACCATTAATACTCAGGCGGAAACGCACGCACCCGGAACATGCTATACATCAATATATCACAACATGTTCAAGCGCACATAAGAACGGAAACGCGCCGACTCCCAACGCCCTATCCGCTGCACGCCTGCATCATCTAAACCCCATCTCACCGCCTCCGTCGCTGCCCCTATACGGAAAGAATGAGACAAGTATTGCTCTGCCTGCACCCCGCTAGCCACCAGACACTTTCTGAAAACCGAAATAAACTGATACCGCGACAGAAACGAGCCATCCTCGTGCCGCAGCAACGGCCCGTCTGAGAGATCTAAACCCGCCAAGTACTCCTTGACACACAACACTGGACAAACCGGATTCTTTGGGACCGCCAGCAAAACCACTCGACGTCCTGCCCCTCCTTGGTCCGTTTTGGACCTTCGCAACACTATCTCCACCCTGTCTTCATACAAATCGACATTATCCTGCAACAAGCCCCCCTCTCTCACCGAACTGGGGGAAACCAATTCCCCTACCCGAAAAGCTCCAAAAAAAGCTAACGCAAAAGCCAACCGGAAAAGCTTGCTCTCATACTCTGAACGACACACCTGCCGCACCACCACCTCCAGGGAACACAACAATTGAAATGACACGGGACGCCTCTTATCCCTCACGACTACACCCCGTCTCAGCCCTTTCAATGCCTGGCCCACCAAAAACCGCTTCGTGATATCTGCCAACCCCCGTAACTTACAACCGAAAGCAATGGCCGCCACGAAGCGATTAACCTTAGCGACCGTGCAACCCCGGGCGAACGCATCCCCCAACCAAAACAGCAAGGCCACCATCCTATCATCATCCGAGCACACATCCCCCAAAGATCTCACCCACTCCTCCCATTGCCTCCATCCAGCCGCATACGACGACCACGTCGCACTGGCCAGTGAACGTTTAATCAATGCACCTGCCGCCTGGATACCAGCTCCCACAGATGACTGGGACAGTCCACCCCTGTTAACTCCGCGTCCGGGACCAGCTGCCGGAAACGATCCCACTGCGAGCGAGAAAGCGCGTCAGCAATACAATTCTCTACCCCGGGAACATGCACCGCCACCACCCATGCATTTAAACTCAAACAGGAAAGCACCAACTGACGCAACAAGCGAACCACTGGAGGGGACGACGCCGAAGTATTATTTATAGCCATCACCACCCCCAAATTGTCGCAATGAAAACGCACTTTTTTGTCCCGGAACCTGTCTCCCCAAATGGTGACCGCCACCACGATGGGAAACAGTTCGAGTAGGGCCAAGTTACGCGTCAGCCCCGCCTCCACCCATGCAACCGGCCATTTTTCCGCGCACCATTGACCTTTAAAGAACGCCCCGAACCCCACCGCCCCAGACGCGTCAGTGAACAATTCCAAATCGAAGCTATCTAACGCCCGGGACATCCAAAGAGAGCGCCCATTATACTGTGCCAGAAAATGGAGCCAGACCTGTAAATCTTCCCTGTGCTCTGCAGCCAGACGAATGAAATGATGGGGTTCCCGAACCCCCGCCGTCGCCGCTGCCAACCGCCGACAAAAAACCCTGCCCATCGGCATGATGCGGCAGGCAAAATTCAACTTCCCCAATAAGGACTGCAATTCACGTAGCGTAATTTTCCTAATCCGACACGCTCGCTCCACTACCAACCGCAAATCCCCCAACTTATCCTCCGGCAATCTGCACTCCATTGCTACGGAGTCGATAGTAATTCCCAAAAAACAAATGGTCGTCACCGGACACTCAGTTTTTTCCACAGCCAAGGGTACACCGAACTCCCTTGACACCCAATTGACCGTCTCCAACAAATTTGCGCAAACCCCCGAACACGACGGGCCAACGCACAAGAAATCGTCGAGATAGTGAATAACTGATTCCACCCCCGCGACCTCCCTGACTACCCATTCCAAAAAAGAACTAAACACCTCAAAGTACGCGCACGACAACGAACAACCCATGGGAAGGCATCGATCAATGTAATAATCCCCTTCCCAATAACATCCCAACAACCTCTGGCTGTCCGGATGAACCGGCAACAAACGAAACGCCGCTTGAATATCAGTTTTTGCCATCAGAGCCCCTCTTCCGTAACCACGTACCAACGCTACCGCCGCATCAAACGACGTGTAGACCACGGAACAGATATCCTGGTCAATGCCATCGTTAACCGACGCCCCCTTCGGGAAGGACAAATGCTGAATAAGCCGGAATTTGTTACCTTCTCGTTTTGGAACCACCCCAAACGGTGACACCACCAAACCTGGAACTGGGATCGTGCTAAAGGGGCCCGCCATTCTGCCCAGATCAATCTCCTTCCGGATTTTTTCCGAGACTACCCCCGCATGCTGATATGCCGACTTAAGGTTGCGCTGCGTGAAAGGGACCTCATGCAAAGGGGGCGGAATAACGAAACCGTAACCAAAACCTAAACTAATCAACCGCGCCCCCTCCTTATTGGGGTACCTACTTAGAAAGGGGGCCATCTTTATGAGTTTCACCGGAGTCTCCCCCATAACCAGACGCACCGCTGGCTCCCCCTTGTCGTTTACCCTTCTTAAAACATTTAGACGCTCCATGTGACTGCCCGCTGCAATGTGAACACGCATGCTTGAATTTACACGTCGCTCCAAATTTGCACTGCCCCTCATTGAACTGCCAACACGTCCCAAATTTTGAACCTGAGCCCTGACTACCCCCGCCGGAAGTTCCTGCTGCATTCCCGCTCCTGGGAAAGGACTGCCCCTGCTTATAAAGTGCCGTCACTTTCAACCATAAGGCTATGTCCTTATGGTCCCACCGTATATTCGGCCGCACCGCTTTCCTCTGCCGAAACTGCTCATCGTAACGAAGCCAGGCCTGGCCCCCATAAACCCGATGTGCCTCCCCCACCGCATCCAAATAACAAAACAAGCCGGAACAATTATCTGGCGCCTTTTCCCCAATAACGCTCGCCAAAATTACAAAAGCCTGCATCCAATTGACGAACGTTTTTGGAATCAACCTGTACCGTCTCTTTTCCTCCTCATCCTTTTTTGTTTCATCCCGCTTCACCTTATCTAAATTAAACTTCTCCAGCGGAAGCAAGGAAAAAATCTCCACATACTCGTCCTTCCAAATCCTTTCCTTTACCTCCTGCTTTAAATGCGCCCCTAACGGGCCCTCATAACAAACATAAACCTCCCCGCGCGCACGATCATCAAGACGCACCCTATCAACCTCCTTTGGCGAGTCTGTTTGAACCGCCGCCGCCACTGCCACCGCTGCCCCGGCATTCATCCCCCCACCGTTTTGACGAACCGGAGCGCTTCCAACACTGCCCCCCCACACCGCGGCCGGCGCCACACCTGACGATTCTTGGGAAGGGGAACCACCTAGCCGCCCCACTAACACTTTTAAACATCCCACTAACTCCGCCAAACTATCCCCCGCACCCGCCTGTAGCGACGGGACCCCCGACTCCGCCGCGACGCCCACCGCCTCGACACCCTCTACACCGATACCCGACATCAATAAAGCTGGAAATGGTAACGTAGGTGTCAACTCACCAGGCTGCCCAGGGGCTGTGAACCCGTCAGCCGGACCCCCATGTCCACGTGGAGAGGCCCGCCGCTCACCGTCCTCCAATGCTCCGGACTCCCTCTGGCGCTGTCCGCATTGGCAATGTGTGCACGGGGAATTCCGATTTTCGTCTGAGTAAAGGGGGGGTGACATCGCATCATCCAATTGGCCGAGGTCCAGTTCATGCCTCATCCGTCCCGCTGAACCAGCTCCAAGCTGTTCCGTCCCTGGCACTCCAACCACCGACCTCATCCTGCGACCTCTGGTCGTTTCCACCTCGACGACACCATGAGCCGACCCTCTGGCTGGCACATCACCATGCAGGGTCGCCGTTGCCCTTCCGCCACGTGCTGAAGAAGGAGAGGATGTGACCGGAAGTGAAGGCCGCGTCCTCCTCGCCGCTGCCGCCGGGCGCTGCCGCGTTTTGGGATTCCTCCCAGGACCAGACGAAAGAGCAGCGGCAGGCCGCCCTGGTGTCTGGCCTGCAGGGTCCACTGATGGGCTCCTCTTGCGCCGCCGCGCCCGCGGGATGTCTTCAGGACTCAGCCTTGCGGGCGGGCGCGAGCGCCTCGTGCTGCGCGTCACGCCGGGAGTGCCAGCCCTGGCCTGAGTCATGGGGGAAACGGGCTCTCCTCTTCTCCTGCCCGACCCCCTGGTACGCCGGTCCTGTACCTCGGCCTGCTCCAGCAGCCCCGCGACCACCGGCATGACAGAGCGCTCCCCGCTTGCTCCAGCCGACTCTGCTCGCTCCTGGACCGGAGCGCCCGATTGTCCCTGCAGCAGCGTCGCTACTCGTGCTCCGAGCCATCCAGGACCCTGAGAGGCTGCCGCGGCCCGCAACAGCTCCATAGCCTCCTCATCAGACGCAGCAGGGGTAGCAAACATGTTCCTGCTTCTGTGTCCTGGCGAAGAGAGGGAGAGCACAAACAGGAAACAGGTACATCCCCTTCAATCCCCACCCCTTCTCACTCAAGCCCTCCTGCTGTCCCCCCCCCTTTCCTCTCATAGGCCAGCCAACTCTGTGTCCCTCCCATCTATTTTAGTCATGGAGGCCTTCCCTTATTCCTTTTTCCTTCTTTCAGTACGGCCTCTTCTGGAACTTTGTACTAAACACACGATGTTATGCTGCTACTTTGTTTTTCTCCTGTTGAGTGCTTTCTTTGTACTTTATCAGAAATGCAAAAGATGTATAATACATGTTGTATTCTCAATAAAAACTTGTCTGATTTAAAAAAAAAAAAGTTAAAGAAACTGGAGCATGGTCTGAAAGCACAATATTGCCAATGTCCACGACTTGCACCCAAGGGATGCATTTCTTTGAGAGAAAAATATAATCTAATCTATGATATGTGTCATGTGTGGGAGAAAAATAAGTTTAGTCTTTATCCGTGGGGTGAAATAGTCTCCACATATCCACCAGATGTAAAGAATGCAATAACTTGTTTAATTTAGATAATTTACGAAAAGATACGTGTTGAGAACCAGTTGTATCCAGCAGAGGATTCAGAGGGAGATTAAAATACCCACCCACCACTAGAACCCCTTCAGCAAAATCCCTCAGTAAAATCAAAGTCTGAACTATCCATGAAGTTTGGTTTACATTTGGTGCATACAAATTGGCTACAGTATAAATAGTACCCCCTATTTTCCCCTTCACAAATAAGTACCTGCCATCATCATCCTTCAGTTCTGCCATAAGTATAAAAGGTACTTGCTTATTAAAGGCAATGTTCACTCCTCTAGCTGCGGTATGGTAAGTGCAGTGAAACCATAAGGCAGTCACCTGTAGGGAGTGAGGGAAGTTTATCATGCTTAAAATGCGTCTCCTGAAGAAGGGCTATACTCGCTGCGTCCTTCCTTAACAAACGTAGTACTTTACTCCGCTTCTGCGGTACATTCAAACCTCGCACATTATGCGAAACTACCTTGAGTGTGGTCATGTTGTAAAATCGGCACCAGATTCCATATGTAGAAATACATCCATCATTAAAGCAAGCAGAGGTATTATGTAGGACCTTGAGACAGAGAAATATAAACAGGAACCATGCAAAATTTGAGTTGCTGTCCGATATCCCTCAACCATGGGGAGCCCGGGTGCAACCCAAAATGACATAAACAAGCCCATTATAGAGAAACGTAACTCCTTCAAGTATGAAGAAGTGGGGGGATCTGTAATAGAAAATGAGGTTGACCCACTACGTGACAACCCAGACCGAGCCCATTAAATTTAACAAATACAATCTGAAAAAATAGGCAGCAGGAGTGCCTTATAACTCAATGAGAAGAGTAAATATAACCATTATATGTGCAAAATGTGGCAAACAGATTATATATATATATAGGTGCTACGGCACCTCAGCGCGCAGGATATGCGACCCGAGTCTTGTAAGAAGATTTTTTTTCCTGCCAGGAGAGCGGCGATGAGGGACCTCCGACCACGTGTCAGGGGCAGGTAAAGCAAGAAATCCAGATAGCTGAGATAAAGGAAGCCATGAAGGAATGGCGATTGGGCTTATACCCAGCAGTTCCCAGGCGGAGTCCAAGTCCTCTGGTTTCCATATAACAATATTTTTCTCATTCTTCACGATAGACAGGTCAAATGGAAATAACCACCGCAACGGCATGTTGTTAATTCTCAGTACCTCCAGCAGAGGTTTTCAGATGCGGCGTTTAGCCAGAGTGGAGGCCGCCAAATCTTGAAAGAAAATAACGGAGGATCCATCATATTTGAAATCAGGGGAAGCTATAGCCGCCTTTAAAATTGCCGCGGCATCAGTATAGCTTAACATGCCACATATAAAGTCCCGAGGGGGGTCATTGGGGCGGGGTTTTGTGCGCAGTGCCCTGTGGATCCTTTCAATCTTAATAACTGCTGCAGACTCCGTTCCCACAAGGGAGCCAAAGATCTCAAGGGCCACTTTGGGTAAAGCCTCATATGCTATATTTTCGGGTAATCCCCGAATTCTAACATTTTTGCGGCGACTCCTATTCTCTTGATCTTCAGATTGCAGGAGTGCCATGTAAGGCCTCATTTACACAAGCGTAATATACGCGCGTGCGACGCGTGTGCTTTTCACGCGTGACGTACGCACCTATATTACTCTATTGGACAGTGCTGACAGTCCGTGATTTTTGCGATGCGCGAGTGTGTTGCGTAAAACTCACGACATGTTCTAAAATCGTGCGTTTCTCGCACATCACGCACCCATTGAAGTCAATGGGTGCGTGAAAACCACGCATGCCACACGGAAGCACTTCCGTGCGAACTGCGTGATTCGCGCAAGAGCTGTCAAACTCAGAATGTAAACAGAAAAGCACCACGTACTTTTCTGTTTACAAACATCCAAACGGAGTGTCTTAGAGATGAGCGAACCGGAACAACCAAACCGAACTTCACCGGGTTCGGCCGAACTCGTTTTGACCGAACCCGGCAAAAAATGTTCCGGTACGCGACGTCAGGAGATAGTCACTGTCCAGGGTGCTGAAAGAGTTAAACTGTTTCAGCACCATGGACAGTGACTTCCGATCACAATATACATGAACGTGTAAAAAAAAAAGAAGTTCTGACTTACCGATAACTCCCTGCTTCTTCCTCCAGTCTGACCTCCCGGGATGACAATTCAGTCCAAGTGACAGCTCCAGCCAATCACAGGCCAAGCACAGGCTGCAGCGGTCACATGGACTGCCGCGTCATCCAGGGAGGTGGGGCCGGATGTCAAGAGAGGGACGCGTCACCAAGGCAACGGCCGGGAGACTGGACTGGAGGAAGCAGGAAGTTGTCGGTAAGTATGAATGTCTTTTTTTTATTTACAGGTTGCTCTATATTGTGATCGGAATTCACTGTCCAGGGTGCTGAAAGAGTTACTGCCGATCAGTTAACTCTTTCAGCACCCTGGACAGTGACTATTTACTGACGTCGGCTAGCCTCATCTCTATGATGGCGGCTGCGCGAAAATCACGCAGCCGCACATCATACACTGATGACACACATATGCTCGTGTAAATGAGGCCTTAATGTGATCCTGTTGCACCTGGAGAAATTCATGTACTGCACAGCCAAATGTAAGCACAGCATTGTGTGCAGTTTCCAGCGTTTCCACTCTTTCACCCATATGACGTAGATCAGCCTTAATGTCTGCCAGGTCATTAGCAAGGGGACTCAGGGTCCCCCATGCTTTCGTCATCGGAATCCGCCTCAGCCGCATGGTCCGGCACCATCTTGGAAGCCCCCGCCGGGACCTTGTCCAGCCGTTTGCGGAGGAATTTGTCTAAGTCCGCCTGAGTTTTCCCCGCTTTCGGTGTGGCAGAGGGTTCCCTGCTCTTCTCCCTCATAGTTTTCCACATCGTGGTGCAAATTATCCTGCTGGTTCAGTTAGGCTCGGCCGGGTCGTGCGAGGAGCTCCGAACTAAGCTGCCGTCCTCACTCGCGGTCAAGCTCCGCTCCCTCTTTTATTTTTTGTACGACGTAGTTATATGAGACTTTGTTTTTTGCGGGACGAGTTGTACTTTATGTGGGTACCATTTTTTGGTACAAATACATTATCATTTAATTTCTATACATTTTTATTTTGGTGAAATTGCAGAAAAAAATGCAGTTCAGCAGCAGTTTTAATACTTTTTTTTTACACCATACACCGATCATCATAAATAATGTTATAAATTTGTTATACAGGTTGTTACGGTCGTGGCGACACCAAATATGTCTATATTATTTCATGTTTTGGGACTTATATTTTAAAAAGTTTATTTATTATAAAAAAATGTGTGTTTCTGTGTATTTTTTTACTTTTTATTTATTTATCATTAATTTTATTTTACATTCATTTAACTTTTTTTTTTAATCCCATAAAGGGATTTATCATTTTGATTTTGATTTTGTAACTGTAATGTACTGGCATAGATCTATATGCCAGTACATTAGCCTGTGTACTGATTGTACCTCAGTATGCCCTAACAACAGGAAATATGTTCAGACAGCCCTGGGGTCCTTCAATGGACCCTGGGCTGCCTGGCCATACAAGTTATGGGCTTTGATCGCGTCACAGTTATTTTCTGTGACGCGATCAATGTGCAGTCCCCTCTTCTTGAACGCCGCCATCAGCTTTCATCGCGGCGTTCAAAGGGTTAAAGGGAATGTGTGTGCCAGAAAAACATGTTGTTTTTTTTTAAATTAAACATTTAGTGTGTGGGTGATTAAACATTGTTCAAATTTTTTTTATTTTTTTCACGAGTCAGGAAATATTATAAATTAATTCTAATTTATAGTATTACCCATTTCTGGTCACTAGATGGAGCTATTCCCAAAATTGCAGCATTGCAAAATTGGGTAAAAAGCCCTCGCTCTAGTGAGCTCTCAGCATCCCCCCCTCCTTTATCCTGGCTAGTGCCGGGATAAACGAGGGGTTTGAACGGTGTAACCTCCTACACTGTGTGTCGCCATTTTTTGAGCTAACACACAGTGTAGTAGGTTTACATACAGTAGTAAACACACACAAACACGAACATACATTGAAATCTCTTACCTGCTCCTGCCGCCGCGGCTCCCTCCGGCCCGTCCGCTCCGTCTGCTGCCGCTGGTCCAAGTGCACAAGTCCGGAAGCCGCGACCGGAAGTAGTAATATTACTGTCCGGCCGCGACTTCCGGTCCACAGGAAAATGGCGCCGGACGGCGCCAATTTAAAATTGGACTGTGTGGGAGCGGCGCATGCGCAGTTCCCACACAGACGCCGTACACACAAGTGAATGGGACGGGAGCCGTTCGCAGTCCCTATGGGACTGTGGCTGCCGTATTCCATGTCTGTATGTGTCGTTAATCGACACATACAGAAATGGAACAAAAAATGGCAGCCCCCATAGGGAAGAAAAAGTGTAAAAATAAGAAAAAGTAAAACACAAACACACAAATAAATATAAACGTTTTTAATAAAGCACTAACATCTTTAACATATAAAAAAATAATTTGTGATGACACTGTTCCTTTAACGGCGGAGAGATGTTTCTCTCCTCTCCGCTGTCAGAGCGGGGCCGTGGCTGTGTATTACAGCCGTTGCCCCGCTCTCGATCGCGCGCACAGACGGCTGTCTTAATCTGGATTGAGAAAAACATCTCACATCAAACAGTACACATTTTCATTTGCTCCAGACGCTCCTCAGACTAGTCCGCGACACACACACTGTATACATGTCTACATCATACTTCTCGTCATAATCCACATTACTCACTGCAATGAACCTAGCTGTATTAATCTTCATCACTAGTACAGTCACTCTTATCAAAATCTATGCTTTTATACACATACTATTCATATCAATATTCATTGACACACTCTTCTATAGTTCTGCTTTTCCGATCAGTTAGTCTTACATATTGAACTGTAAACAACCTCCTTTATCTAACATACCATTACCTCGTATCGTCATTTGTTTAACCCCTTCCCGACATTTGCCGTACATGTACGTCATGGAAAGCATTGACTTCCCGCATCTTGCCGTACATGTACGCCGAATGTTTGGGACCGGCTCAGAAGCTGAGCCGGTGCCATGATCACCGGATCTCAGCTGTATCTTACAGCTGACATCCGGCTGTAACGGCGGGGACCAAAATTAGCTTCGATCCCCGCCATTAACCCCTTAAGTGCAGCGCTCAAACGCGATCGCTGCACTTAAGGTGTTTGCAGCTCATCGGAACCCCAGTAATGAAATTGCCGGGGTTCCGGTGGCTGCAATGGCAACCGGAGGCCTAATACTGGCCTCCCGGTCTGCCTAGCACCGAAGCCGGTCAAGATCCGCCCGGCGGCGGAGCCTGATCGGCTTCCGTAGCTGCCGGCAAGATGGCGCCGGGTCAGGAACTGATCCGGCGTCATCAGCGGTGGAAGTCAGCTGTACTGTACAGCTGACATCCACCTGTAACGGCAGGAACCGGAGCTAGCTCCGATCCCTGCCATTAACCCCTTCGATGCAGCAATCGAAAGCGATTGCTGCATCGTAGCGGTTACTAGCAGATCGCCAGCCCTGACAGGCAATCAGGACTGGCGACTGCTGTTATGGCAACAGGAGACACAATGGTCTCCTGCTCTGCCATTACGGAAGCCGATTTAGGCCCCGCCGGGAGGCGAAGCCTAATCGGCTTGCTGTCAGTGAATGACTGACAGATCTAATACATTGCACTACATAGGTAGTGCAATGTATTAGAAAAAAAAAAATCTGACCGTTGGACCTTCAAGTCCCCTAGTGGGACTTGAGAAAAAGTGTAAAAAAAGTATAAAAAAGTGTAAAAAAAAGTGCAAAAAATAAAAGTTTGGAAACAGTAAGGGCATGGCCACACGTGGCGGATTTCCTCCGCAACTGTCCGCATCAATGCCGCACAGAATCTGCGTTGCAGATTCTGCGGCGGATCTGCCCAAAATGTGCAGAAAATTGATGCAGACTAGCTGCTGCGGACTGCGGGAAAAGTGCTTCCCTTCTCCCTATCAGTGCAGGATAGAGAGAAGGGACAGCACTTTCCCTAGTGAAAGTAAACGAATTTCATACTTACCGGCCGTTGTCTTGGTGACGCGTCCCTCTTTCGGCATCCAGCCCGACCTCCCTGGATGACGCGCCAGTCCATGTGACCGCTGCAGCCTGTGCTTGGCCTGTGATTGGCTGCAGCCGTCACTTAGACTGAAACGTCATCCTGGGAGGCCGGACTGGAGACAGAAGCAGGGAGTTCTCGGTAAGTATGAACTTATATTTTTTTACAGGTTGCTGTATATTGGGATCGGTAGTCACTGTCCCGGGTGCAGAAACAGTTACTGCCGATCGCTTAACTCTTTCAGCACCCTGGACAGTGACTATTTACAGACGTCTCCTAGCAACGCTCCCGTCATTACGGGAGCCCCATTGACTTCCTCAGTCTGGCTGTAGACCTAGAAATACATAGGTCCAGCCAGAATGAAGAAATGTCAAGTTAAAAAAGCAAGACGCATCCGCAGCACACATAACATGTGCATGACAGCTGCGGACTTCATTGCGGAAATTAGAATCTCCATTAAAGTCAATGGAGAAATTCCGCCATGAGTCCGCCACTGCTCCGCAACAGACAGAGCATGCTGCGGAAACCAAATTCCGCTCCGCAGCCTATGCTCCGCAGCGGAATTTTATGCTTCGTCCAAACGAACACTGCTAAATTAAAGTGGAAGTCAATGGACAAACGGCTCCGCTGCGGATTAACGCTGCGGAGTGTCCGCAGCGGAATTTAAGTGAAATTCCGCCACGTGTGAACCCAGCCTAAAAGTTTCAAGTAATCAAATAAAACACAATCCCCCTTTTACTCTTATCAAGTCCTTTATTATTGAAAAATAATAATAAACCATATGTATTTGGTATCGCCACGACCGTAACGACCGGAGGTATCAAAATCTTATATTATTTATTGCACGCGGTGAACAGCGTAAAAAAAAAACGTAAAAAACTTTACCAGAGTTTCTGTTTTTTGGTCACTTTGCCCTACAAATATTAGAATAAAAAGTGATCAAAAAGTCGCATGTATCCAAAAATGGTACCTATAAAAACTATAGCTCGTCCCGCAAAAAACAAGCCCTCATACACCTCCGTCGACAAAAAAATTAAAAAGTTATGGTTCTCACAACTTGGCGACAGAAAAAATACATTATTTTTACAAAAGTAATTTTATTGTGCAAAAAGTTGTAAAATATGAAAAAGTTCTATAAATTAGGTATCGCCGGAATCGTACTGACCCGCAGAATAATGTGAACATGTAGTTTATAACGCATGGTGAACGCTGTATAAAAAAAAACCGAAAAAAGCTGTGCCAGAATTGCGTTTTTTTGTTTACCTGGCATCCCAAAAAATAGGATAAAAGGTGATCAAAAAGTTGCATGTACCCCGCTACGTCTATGAAAAATAAAATTAGTTATGGCTCCAATAAGTCAGGAAATAAAAAAATATGCAGTTGTGCCCGAGGGGAACATTTCTTCTGTTTGAAGAGGCGATTTATCAAGGACCTAAAATTAGGGAACCAGGAAAGGGAGGGCCCAAACATATCCGCTGGAAACGACGGTGCCCGTATTATACCAGGACAACACTTCCTAGCAAAATTCCCCAAACTACAAAGGCGCGGAGTGTGGACCAAAAGGGGGATAATAAAGGACGCCATTTATCAGTGCGACACCGGCCTGTGCGGAAAGGATTGCTTCACAGCGTAACACACATCTATGGATCATTTTATTGTTTTTTTTTACCCCATTATTATACCAACTGACTATGCCCCTTATATACTCCGCCCGGCTTACATATGCCCTACATTATAAACGGAAACACCAGTAAGACTCCAAACAAAACTACTACCAAGCAAAATCCACGCTCCAAAAGCCAAATGGCGTTTCCTCCCATCTGAACCCTACAGCGTCCCCAAACAGCAGTTTCCTTCCACATATATGGCACCGTCATACCCGGGAGAACCCTTTTAGCAATTTTTGGGGGGTGTGTCTCCAGTGGCACAAGCTGGGCACGACATATTTGCCCCTGAATGGCATATCTAGGGAAAAATATAAATTTTTAATTTGCACCATCCACAGCGCATTCATTTATGGAAAAGACCTGTGGGGTGAAAATGCTCACTACACCCCTTAATAAATGCCTTGAGGGGTGCAGTTTCCAAATGGGGTCACTTCCCAGGGGTTTATTTTTATTATTTCACATCTGAGCCTCTGCAGTTGTGAACCAAGACTTTGTAAATCGCCAAATTAGGCCTCAATTTTACATGGTACGCTTTCACTCCTGAGCCTGGTCGACTGTCCAGGCAAGAGATTAGGGTCAAATGTAGGGGGTTTCTAAAACCAGGAAACCCAGCATAATAATTAGAGAGCTGTCTTGTTATGGTGGCACAAGCCGGGCACCACATATTGTCCACATATCTGTGGAAAAAATCCCATTTTCACTCTGCAACATCGAGTTCACACTAATTTCTACAAAACACCTGCAGGGTTAACATGCTCACTACACCCCTAGGTAAATGCATTGAGGGGTGTAGTTTCCAAAATTGGGTCACTTCTGGGGGGTTTCCACTGTTTTGGATCCACAGGCGCCCAGAAACCAATCCAGCAACATCTGCACTCCAAATGGCGGTCCTTCCATTCTGAGCCCTGCCGTGTGCCCAAACAGCAGTTTATGACCACATATGTATTGTCGTACTCGGTAGAAATTGCTTTACAAATGTTGGGTTCTTTTTTTTCCTTTATTTGTTGCGAAAATGAAAAAAATTTGCGCTAAAGCTACGTCTTATTGAAGAAAAAGGATTGTTTTTCTTTTCACTGCCCAATTCTAATAAATTCTATGAAACATCTGTGGGGTCAAAATGCTCACTACGCCCCTAGATGAATTCCTCAAGAGGTGTAGTTTCCTAAATGGTGTCACTGTTTGGGCGTTTTCATTGTTTTTTCCCCTCAGGGGCTTTGCAAATGTGACATGGCCGCCGCAAACCATTCCTGCTCAATGTGATCTCCAAAAGCCAAATAGCGCTCTTTCCCTTCTAAGCCAAGCCGTGTCTCCAAACAGCCGTTTATTACTTCATGTGGGGTATTGTTTTACTCGGAAGAAATTGCTTTACAAATTTTGTGGTGCTTTTTCTCCTTCAGTCCTTGTGGAAATGAGAAAAAATAAGCTAAACCTACATTTTCTTTGAAAAAATGTAGATTTTTATTTTCAGGGCCTACTTCCAATAATTTCTGCGAAAAAACTGTGGGGTCAAATCGCTCACTATACCCCTAGATAATTTCCTCAATGGGTGTAGTCTCCAAAATGGGGTCACTTGTGGGGGGTTTCCACTGTTTTGTCTCCTCAGGGACTTCGTAAATGTGACATGGCCTCCGCAAACCATTCCTGCTAAATGTGATCTCCAAAAGCCAAATGGCACTCCATCCCTTCGAAGCCCTGTCGTGTCTCCAAACAGCCGTTTATTACCACATGTTGGGTATCGTTTTACTCGCAAGAAATTGCTTTACAAATTTTACGGTGATTTTTCTCCTTCAGTCCTTGTGGAAATGAGAAAAAATTAGCTAAACCTACATTTTCTTTGAAAAAATTTAGATTGTCATTTTCAGGGCCTATTTCCAATAATTTATGCAAAAAACCTGTTGGGTCAAAACGCTCACTATACCCCTAGATAATTTCCTCAATGGGTGTAGTTTCCAAAATGGGGTCACTTGTGGGGGGTTTCCACTGTTTTGTCCCCTCAGGGGCTTTGTAAATGTGACATGGCCTCCGCAAACCATTCCTGCTAAACTTGAGCTCCAAAAGCCAAATAGCGCTCTTTCCCTTCTCAGCCCTGCCGTGTCTCCAAACAACCATTTATTACCACATGTGGGGTATTGTTTTACTCGGGATAAATTGCTTTACAAATTTGACGGTGCTTTTTCTCCTTTAGTCCTTGTGGAAATGAGAAAAAAAATCGCTAAACCTACATTTTCTTTGAAGAAATGTTGATTTTAATTTTCACGGCCTACTTCCAATAATTTCTGTAAAAAACCTGTGCGGTCAAAATGCTCACTGTACCCCTAGATAATTTCCTTGAGGTGTGTAGTTTCCCAGATGGGGTCACTTTTGGGGGATTTTGACTGTTTTGGCACCGCAAGAGCCCTTCAAACCTGACATGGTGCCTAAAATTTATTCTAACAAAAATAAGGCCCCAAAATCCACTAGGTGCTCCTTTGCTTTTGAGGCCGGTGCTTCAGTCCAGTAGCAGCCTAGGGCCACATGTGGGATATTTCCTAAAACTGCAGAATCTGGGCAACAAATATTGAGTTGCATTTCTCTGGTAAAACCTTCTGTGTTATAAAAAAAATTGTACTAAAAATGTATTTCTGAAAAAAAATATGAAATTTGTAAATTTCACCTCTACTTTGCTTTAATTCCTGTGACATGTGTAAAGGGTTAAGACATTTTATAAATGCTGTTTTGAATACTTTGAGGGGTGAAGTTTTTAAAATGGGGTGACTTTTTGGCGGTTTCTAATATATAAGGCCCTCAAAGCCACTTCACAACTGAACTGGCCCCTGTAAAAATAGCCTTTTGAAATTTTCTTGAAAATGTGAGAAATTGCTGCTAAAGTTCTAAGCCTTGTGACGTCATAGAAAAATAAAAGAATGTTCAAAAAACGATGCCAATCTAAAGTAGACATATGGGGGATGTTAATTAGCAACAATTTTGGGTGGTATAACTGCCTGTCTTACAAGCAGATACATTTAAATTGAGAAAAATGCTAATTTTTGCAATTTTTCGCTAAATTTTGGTGTTTTTCACAATTAAATACTGAACATATCGAGCAAATTTTGCCAGTAACTTAAAGTCCAATGTATCACGAGAAAACAATCTCAGAATCGCTTGGATAGGTGAAAGCATTCCGGAGTTATTACCACATAAAGTGATACATGTCAGATTTGAAAAATGAGGCTCGGTCAGGAAGGTCAAAAGTGGCTAAAGAGGGAAGGGGTTAAACATTCTTTTACAGTTTTTGACTGCTTCTTCACCTTTCAACCGTTTAACTATATCAACTGCTGACACCCATGATTCCACACACCCACTGTTGGGTTCACGGTCTCCGGACCCCATGTCGGGAGTTTATAAGGAGGTTCCAAGGTCAGCTGTATCAGACCTCGAAGGACTACTCTCCTTTATGTCTGACTGTGTCAAACTTTTCTATTTTCTATATCCAAACAATAAGAATATCGTGATATACTGTCCCCAGGCCTACAGCACTCGAAAGGAATTGGTACATCTTCATCCTCTGTTGAAATCTGACTATATCAGATTCAATTATATCCTTACAATTAGGACTCACTGATATAATTTTATCTGGCTGGGGAATCCGCTCCTAGAGGGAGCACCAATGGTGCTATCTGCAAGGGGGGAAATATCGCGATCTACAGAGGGGGTAGCGCTATCTTTAAGGGGGTGTGGCACTATCTACATTGAATTGTGGCACTATATCGGCAGTGCTGCAGCCTGTGATGGCTGCAGTGGGTAATTGGGACAAAACGTAATCTCAGGAGGCCGGCTTCACGGAGACCAGCCGAGGGAGCATGGACGCGTCTCTACAAGAGAGCCAGGGTAGGGGAGTATGGTGTTGATTTATTTAAAAATGGAAATAGGGCTGTTGTTTTTTTCTACTTGCATTTTTTGCAGCAGTTATGCAGCATTTCCGCAGCAAAAATATGCATGTTTGGCATTTTCCCTCCCCTATTGAACTCGATGTGAAAAATCTGAAACAAATGTGCAACTATTCCGCAGCATAGTACGGATTTAAATTCCATATCATGTCCATTTTTCATGCAATAATTGCACAGATTTTTTAGGGATTTTACCAATTGAGTTTAATAAGAAATGAAAATCTGAAAAATACTAAATTTATTGCGTATTTTGTTTAGGATTATCTGCGGATTCACAGCTAAATCCGTGGCATCGCGTTCTGATCTATTTACAACCAACCTCCTGTGATCATGTTACATCACACGTGACAGGTGCAGTGTTCACATCTCAAAAACGTCAGCACAGACTCTAGCCGGGGGAGCAGGGACGTGTTGCTACGGGAGCAGCAGGGGAGGGGAGTATAGTCTTATTATTTGTTAACGGTCGTTTATTCTGCGCAGTGTAAAATCTGATACAAAAAAGGCACCAAAATAAGCAATATTTGTTGTGGATTTTCCACATTGCGTTTAATGTGGAAGTCAAAATCCACAAAAAAATTGCAAATGTAGTAGATTTTTCTGCAGATTATCCGCAAATAATAAAATAAAAAAAAATTCACACTATTTTCATTAAAAAAGTTTTTGAGATACAGCTGCTCTATATTCTCTATACGGAGCAGCTGTATCATTTGCTAAGGCCTGAATCCGTTAGCCTCGCAGACCTGACGGCTTCAATGTCAGCGGGTCTCCAATATGCAGGATCGACCTATTATCCTTCACAACTATGTTATTAACTTGATGTGATGGATAACAGGTGGATCCTGCGTATTGGAGACACGCAGGACCTTCTTTCACTGAACCCATTGGACCCGCTGACTTGACGGGAGCAGGCTTTAGCGCTAGATACAGCTGCTCTGTATAGAGAATACAGAGATGCTCTCAAAAAGTTAAAATAATTTTTAATAAAAACTATTTAGAAAGTTGCAACAATCACATTGACTGACCTTATTATTTAAAAAAAAATGCCATTCAAAGGTTTACATGGGCTTTCACTGCAGACAAGATGACGTTTCTTAGATGAGGATTTCTTAACCCCATAGTCCGAATGAGAAATCTGAAGTAGGAAAAAAAAACCTCCATATACATTGCTTCCAATTGTAGTAAAGAAATTAAGTCACTAGATGGCACTGTAGTATCAATAGAAAAACAATATGGACTAATGCAGAAAGGGAATACACACAACCTCTTCCCAAAAGGGGGGGAAGAGAATTAAAGAAGCTACTTTTAGGGTGTATACCGCGATTTGACGTGTTTTTATGCAATTGCGGTAAAACACGCAACCGCATCAAAAAATAAATCAAATCACAGTAAAAAGACATACAGTTTTCGGATGTTTTTTTATGCGTTTTTAACCACACCTCAGCTGCAACGTCTGATTACACCCTTAAACAATATGCAATGGCTAACACGGTACTGCACTGTTTTTTACTGTACACCCTTAAACAAAAAATTGTGCCAACAGAAGGGACCGCCAAGGGGAATGCCTAGAGAAGGACGTAGGTAGGATAAATCTCTGAAACCAGTTTTTATACCGCACAGCATACTTTTTTTTTGGGAGATCCCTCAGGATAGAATAGTGTAGTCTACTACGCTATTTTATCCTTAAAAAAAACAACACACGTTTTGGTCTCTGTCGGGCTAATGTAACCCTATAGAGCTTTCCCGACATACACGCTAAATGTAGGGCAAAAACGTGACGTGAAAAAGTAAAGGTGGACACATCTATATACTTTTGAACTTAGGTGATCTAGACTTCATTTATCGTTTCAAGGACACTTTCCTCTCAGTCAACATAACCCCAGTCAATGAACATACGGTGTTTCTTCTTCTTTCTTGTATCTTTTCTGATCTTTTCTGTCTTCTTTTCTTATTTATATCTGGAGTTTAGTTTTTCTCTGTAGTAGTAGTCTCTCCTTTGCATTGATGTTGCAATTAGCAGTTTCTTTCAGCATGTAAGAAGGTGATGCCACCCCTTTAAATTGAATGTGTGCGTGCGTTCGTGTGTGTATTGTTGAAGATAATATCCTGTATAAAGTTAATACTGTGAAAGAACCAAGAGACTGGGTCAGAAAGTCAATGGACTAAGTAAGCAGTGGTCAAGTGACCATTTGCTCTCCGAAGCAAGAAGTCTTGTTGTATTGTTTCGGATTAAAGTAAAGCATTATCATAAGACCGGTCGTAGTATCCGTTATTCAATCAAGAACCCCCTACAAGCAGCCTATCCAATTTCATCATGCATCCTCGTGTAGAACTACTGCATTTATCCGCTACACGGCCAGACTTGGAAGAGCCTCGTCCTGCCTACTGACAACCACTTTTTTCGTTTTTGTCTTTCCCAGTCCATTATATGACCCTTGCAGCACCACCTTTAACTTATCATAGGTCAACTTAGGGTGGCATCCTTCCGACTTGTTATGTGGATACAAACTTTCCAGAAGCTTTCCTTATAACATTGCTTGAAAATGAAAAATCAATGAAGTCGCCATCTTTGTGGGCAACCACTACTTTACCATGGCAGGTTTGTATCCCTAAGTAGGAAAAGATGTCAATTGCAGTAAGGAGCATCGCCTTCCATTTCCTTTCTACCTGACATTTGAACCATTATCTTGTGATGAACACCAGTTCTGAGGTTGAGGTGGAAATTACCTTTCTGTACCTTATCTGTCTGTAAGGATCCCTACACTCTTTTCTCACTCACACATAGTGAAAAATAATCATACATACAACATTTTTTTACGCAGTTTTTGTGGTGGTTTCTGGCCCAGTTTTTTTTTTTTGCCAAAAACAGACGTCGATACAAAGGAAGGAGATGCATCAGTCTTTTTGTGCAGATATGTTCTTTATACAGAAGTCTCCTGATCAGTGTTCCCTATAAGGTGTGCGGCTGCCTGGCCACCCACCTTCGACGATCCGCCAGCTCACTAAACTTTAAAGCCTGCGCACTGTCACGGGCGGCGGGCAGATGCAGTGGGGGCTCCGGTGCTAATGACAAATGAGTACTATGGGCAGGGTTGGCCCTAGGATAGATGGCGCCCCGTGCGATATGATCTTTCGGCGCCCCCATCCCCATCATTAAAAAAAAAATGCCCCATAAAAAAATTATAATGCTCCTTTAGTGCCCCCATACAGTATAATAATAATATTATATATTACAAACCCTTCACAGTCTTTTGTCCTCTAATTGTGCCCACAGTATTATGCCCCCTGTAGTACCCCTACACAGTATAATGTCCGCTTAGTGGTCCACACACAGTATAGTGAACCCCTGTAGATTTTGCCATACAGCCTCCCTGTAGACAGTGCTATAATCCCCCACCTCCTCCTTCATCCCGCTTGTAGACAGTGCCTTACAGTCCCACACCTTCCCCTTGTAGACAGAGCCCCCAAACTAAAACAAAAAATGTACTCAGCTAGGCCACGTTCCCACGACAAACTGAGCTACTCCATGACAGGATCCTTGCACATACCGGAGTTTCCCAACCTTTTCGGACTCGAGGCAGCACTGGAAAAATAAAATTTCCTCAGGGCACCCCTAACAATAATTGTTTCAAGAAAAAAAGAAAACTGCTAAAAATAAGCACTACACTCTTAGGCCGGATTCACACGAGCGTGTGCGTTTTGCACACGCAAAATACCCTGCGTTTTGCGTGCGTAAAAGGCACTTAACAGCTCCGTGTGTCATGATCATATGGTGCGCGGCTGCGTGCTTTTCGCGCAGCCGCCATCATTATGACACTCTGTATGTTTGTAAACAGAAAAGCACGTGGTGCTTTTCTGTTTCCATTCATACTTTTCACTGCTGTTGCGCGAATCACGCGCGTCCCACGGAAGTGCTTCCGTGTGGTGCGCGTGATTTTCACGCACCCATTGACTTCAATGGGTGCGTGATGCACGAACAACACACAAAGAACGGACATGTCGTGAGTTTTACGCAGCGGACTCACGCTGCGCAAAAATCACTGACTGTCTGCACGGCCCCATAGACTAACATAGGTCCGTGCGAGGCGCGTGAATATCACGCGCGTTGCACGGACGTATTTTACGTTTGTCTGAATAAGCCCTTAGGGTATGTTCACACACGTTTTTTGTAAGGCAAAAAAAAATCTGCCTCAAAATTCCTTCAGGAATTTTGACGCAGATTTTGGATTGACAGCGTTGTTTGTTCTTTTTTTTTTTTGCATTTTTTCTTAAGCCACTGAAGCTAATGCAAAAGATGCAGGCAAAAAAGCTCCAAACGGACGCTGCAGGTATTTTCTGCCTATTAATTTTAATTGGAGGTCAGAGGCGGAAACCACTTGAAGACCATCAGCCCCCCACTCACAGTAAAATATCAACCTCCCACTACCAACATACATCTTGGGACTGCGTCTCCCTTCTATTTTAATCTCAACACCCCAATAAAAGTGGGAATACTTCTTCCTTTTTAAACACAAGCACGACTCAGCGCTGGTTCATTTTTCTCTTTTCTCTATTACGTACCGCCAGCCGTAGCGGGGATCCGAGCGGAGAGTCCGTAGACGCATCAGACCGGTGAGCTGGAGGTTTCCTCCCTTTCTTACTATATACAGATAATGTAGTTATGTCACCTGAAGTCCTATGTAACACCACAGATAACAGTGATAACTCTCTGATTACAGATAATGTAGTAGCTGTTGCCTGCAGTCCTATGTAACATCACAGATAACACAGTGATAACGCTCTGAGTACAGATAATGTAGTAGATGTAAGAGACAAACACATGCAGAGACACAGACAGACAGAGACACAGAGAGACACACACACACACACACACACACACACACCGTAACATATACACATACAAACACAGAGACACACTGTATTCACACTACACACACATACACACACAGACACTCACCATGTCTCCTTGCTGACAGCATCACAGGTCAGGACGGGATGTGGGCGGAGCTTCCTCTCTGCTTCTCAGCATGTGTAACAGCAGAGCTGGAAGGCTGCAGCACGGAGTGGACCTGTCCCCTGACCTGAGTCTCATCTGACCTCATGTCACTGATGTGAGGTCAGGTGACAAGTCAGGTGACTGGACTGGTCCACTCCCTGCCCGTCACAGACCCCAGTCAGAACGCCGTAATTTCCTGGCTCTTCCAAAAGCTGCTGCAGGTGTCCGACATACGGGGCGCCTATCAGCAGCGATCAGCTGCTCTTCGGCGCCCCCCCCCCCTTCCCTACCACCGGGTTGTGCCCGGGGCACATGCCCCGCCTGCCCCTCCCCCAGCTACGCCCCTGTTTAAGCAACACTGTAGCTATTGTATACTTTATAGCAGTGATCTCCAACCTGTGACTCTCGAGCTGTTGAGAAACTACAACTGCCAGCATACCCTGGCAACATATGGTTACCAAAGCATGCTGATAGTCGTACAACAGGTTGGAAGCCGCTGCTTTAGACAGTTTTATATTGCTGCTCCATGGAGATCACTAGCTCTGAAATATGGAAGTAACCTACCTGGGGTTTACACTGCCTGCACCGATATAATCCTGATATAATCCTGAAGAATAATATTTAAAAAAAAACAACAAAACATATGTTTGAGAAAAACAGCTGTTTTTAAGTACGGTTTGAAAGATAGGGGGGGGGGGACAGCTTTTCCTTGCTACGGCAATTGATTCCCAGCTTGCCAAAACTGCATAAAGCCGTTGGGAAAAATAAGGGAGGGAGCAAACAGCAGACAAAGCCAAAACAGATTTTAGTCAGCAGTCACGGATGGACAGAGGTTATCTCAGGGCATGTGGGTGGATTACCGTTCTTTCGAAATAATTTAATTGTGTCCCCCAGCAGTGGCACGATTCAGGTGATAGTTACTGTATATGACTACATCTTGTAGCTTAACCAGTTCTCGACCGCTGGCTGTGTATTTACGGCCGGCGGTCGGAGTTCTTAAAACCCTCGCCATAGACTATTTACGGCGCAGGTTTTAGCTTGCTGCCCGAACGATCGGGCAGCTAAATGATGGGTCTCCAGCAGTCAGTGACTGCCGGGGACCCTGAGGAGAAGATAGAAGCAGCTTTCGCTGCTTCTATCTTCTCTGATCTCTTCTACACAGTGCTCAATGAGCGCTGTGTATATGAATAGAGGCAGCGCCGCTGTCTCTATTCGTCCCGGTGATCATGTGACTGGTCCCATGATCGCCGGGATGCCGCTAGTGGCAGACTGCTGCTGGGTCTTACTAGACCCAGCACAGCACTATTAGTGACAATAGTCACTATAAGAGCCAGCCCCAGTTACAGGGGACTTTTCTGACCTTTGAGGGACAGACCATAATAATAAAAAAATAAAAGTAAAATAAAGTGCAAAAAAAATGAATAATAAATACATATTTAATACCCATCCCAAAACAAATGTTCCCCCACCAATCATTGTCCTAATGCTAGCCCTAAGCCAATTACCCTAAAACAGACGTAATATATTAAAATTTACGTTAGACAAGGACGATTACAAATAAAAGGTCTATTTCAGGGTAAAACTATGTTATTACCAGAAAAAAATTGCTAAAACGTAAAAAAGCTTATTTTTTTACTATTATTTTCAAACTTTAAGCCTAAAAATTCTAAAATAGCAAAAAGGATGTGTATAAAAATGGTCAAAAAAAGAAACCTGCATTGTCTACAGAAAAAACATTGCAAAAATCATGTCGCTAGCCCAACAAATAAAAACGTTATAGCCGTTTAACGAACGCGTGCTAAAAATGGACAAACGGTGTCTGGCCCTGAAGGATCAAAATAGCCTGAACCTGAATCGGTTAAAGAGAATCTGTCAGTAGTTTAGTAATGCTCTATCTACTAGCTAATCTAATAGGCGCTATCACACTGATAATTCTAGTGAAAATTGTATCCCAAAAAGTTTATTATTTTATGAGCTTTTTTTCTAAATACGAGACTATAACACAAGTGGGTGTCAACACCAGCGATTCTCCTGATTTGGAGCTACCTCTCAGCCTCTGACACTGTCCAATCAGCATGAATCTGCTTCACACAGTGTGAGAGACTGAGGCTGGAGGGAAGGGGGATCACCTAGAACAGCAGTTGGTGGCATATGAAAGAGGAGATTCTAATCTTTATATGACACCAGGATCGCAGTTCTAGCTGGGGCACAACCGAAGATATCTCCAGTTGAAAACAGTCGGGAATGGAAGCTGTATACTATATGATCTCACTGTGTTGCTGGGCAGGGAAGGGGGAGAAGCTGTATGCTGATTGGACAGCGTCATACAGAAAACATTTCACCGCCCAGAGTGAAAAGAAAAAGTCACCTCCTATTTGGCTATTAGAGCCATATTAGTATATTTAAAAAAAATTCATAACCCCTTCCCTCTTTAGCCACATTTGACCTTCCTGACAGAGCCTCATTTTTCAAATCTGACAAGTTTCACTTTATGTGGTAATAACGTCGGAATGCTTTTACCTATCCAAGCGATTCTGAGATTGTTTTCTCGTGACACATTGGACTTTATGTTACTGGCAAAATTTGCTCGATATGTTCAGTATTTAATTGTGAAAAACACCAAAATTTAGCGAAAAATTTCAAAAATTTTCATTTTTCTCAACTTAAATGTATCTGCTTGTAAGACAGGCAGTTATAACACACAAAATTGTTGCTAATTAACATCCCACATATGTCTATATTAGATTGGAATCGTTTTTTGAACATCCTTTTATTTTTCTAGAACGTTACAAGGCTTTCAACTTATGCAGCAATTTCTCACATTTTCAAGAAAATTTCAAAAGGCTATTTTTACAGGGGTCAGTTCAGTTGTGAAGTGGCTTTGAGGGCCTTATATATTAGAAAACCCCAAAAAGTCACACCATTTTAAAAACTTCACCCCTCAAAGTATTCAAAACAGCATTTAGAAAATGTCTTAACCCTTTAGACTTTTCACAGGAATTAAAGCAAAATAGAGGTGAAATTTACAAATTTCATATTTTTTTGCAGAAATTAATATTTAATCCAATTTTCTTTATAACACAGAAAGTTTTACCAGAGAAATGCAACTCAATATTTATTGCCCAAGTTCTGCAGTTTTAGGAAATATCCCACATGTGGCCCTAGCGTGCTACTGGACTGAAGCACCGGCCTCAGAAGCAAAGGAGAACCTAGTGGATTTTGGGGCCTTATTTTTATTACAATATATACCATGTCAGGTTTGAAGGGCTCTTGCAGTGCCAAAACAGTGGAAATCCCCCAAAAGTGACCCCATTTGGGAAACTACACACCTCAAGGAAATGATCTAGAGGTGTAGTGAGCATTTTAACAACACAGGTTTTTTACAGAAATTATTGGAAGTAGGCCGTGAAAATTAATATCTACATTTTTTCAAAGAAAATGTAGGTTTAGCATTTTTTTTTCTCATTTCCAAAAGGACTAAAGGAGAAAAAGCACCACAAAATTTGTAAAGCAATTTCTCCCGAGTAAAACAATACCCCATATGTGGTCATAGACGGCTGTTTGGACATATGGCAGGGCTTAGAAGGGATGGAGCGCCATTTGGCTTTTGGAATTCACATTTAGCAGGAATGGTTTGCGGAGACCATGTCACATTTGCAAAGCCTCTGAGGGGACAAAACAATGAAAATGCCCAAAAAGTGATTCCATTTAGGAAACTACACCCCTTGAGGAATTCATCTAGGGGTGTAGTAAGCATTTAGACCCCATAGATGTTTCATAGAATTTATTAGAATTGGGCAGTGAAAATAAAAACAATCCTTTTTCTTCAATAAGACGTAGCTTTAGCGCAAAATTTTTCATTTTCTCAACAAATAAAGGAAAAAAAAGAACCCAACATTTGTAAAGCAATTTCTCCCGAGTACGGCAATACCCCATATGTGGTCATAAACTGCTGGTTGGGCACACGGCAGGGTTCAGAAGGGAAGGAGTGCCATTTGGATTGCAGATTTTGCTGGATTGGTTTCTGGGCGCCTGTGGGACCAAAACAGTGGAAACCCCACAGAAGTGACCCAATTTTGGAAACTACACCCCTCAATGCATTTACCTAGTGGTGTAGTGAGCATGTTAACCCCGCAGGTGTTTTGTAGAAATTAGTGTGCACTCGATGTTGCAGAGTGAAAATGGGATTTTTTCCATAGATATGCCAATATGTGGTGCCCAGCTTGTGCCACCATAACAAGACAGCCCTCTAATTATTATGCGGTGTTTCCCAGTTTTAGAAACACCCTACATGTGACCCTAATCTTTTGCCTGAACATTCGACCAGGCTCAGGAGTGAAAGAGTACCATGCGAAATTGCATAGGCTCTGATGTGAAATAATAAAAAGAAAACCCTGAAAAGTGACCCCATTTGGAAACTACACCCCTCAAGGCATTTGTTAAGGGGTGTAGTGAGCATTTAACCCCAGAGGTCTTTTCCATAAATGAATGCCCTGCGGATGGTGCAAATTAAAAATGTATATTTTTCCCTAGATATGCCATTTCAGTGGCAAATATGTCATGCCCAGCTTATGACGCTGGAGACACACACCCCAAAAATTGTTAAAAGGGTTCTCCCGGGTATGACGATGCCATATATGTGGAAGGAAACTGCTGTTTGGGCACGCTGTAGGGTTCAGATGGGAGGGAACGCCATTTGGCTTTTGGAGAGCGGATTTTGATTGGTAGTAGTTTTGTTTGAGTATTGCTGGTGTTTCCATTTATAATGTGGGGGTACATGTAAGCTGGGCAGAGTACATCAGGGGCATAGTCAGGTGGTATAATAATGGGGTGAAAAAAACTATAAAATGATCCATAGATGTGTGTTACGCTGTGAAGCAATCCTTTCTGCACAGGACGGTGTTCCACTGATATATGGTGTCCTTTCTTATGCCCCTTTTGGTCCACACTCCGCACCTTTGAAGTTTGGGGAATTTTGCTAGGAAGTGTTGTCCTGGTATAATACGGGCACCGTCGCTTCCAGCAGATATGTTTGGGCCCTCCCTTTCCAGGTTCCCTAATTATAGGTCCTTGATAAATCGCCTCTTCAAACAGAAGAAATGTTCCCATCGGACACAACTACATATTTTTTATTTCCTGACTTATTGGAGCCATTACTAATTTTATTTTTCATAGGCGTAGTGGTATGAGGGCTTTTTTTTGCGGGACAAGCTGTAGTTATTATTGGTACCATTTTGGGGTACATGCGACTTTTTGATCACCTTTTATCCTATTTTTTGGGAGGCCAGGTAAACAAAAAAATTCTGGCATAGTTTTATTTTGTTTTTTTTATACAGCGTTCACCATGCGTTATAAATTACATGTTAACTTTATTCTGCGGGTCAGTACGATACCTATTTTATAGGACTTTTTTATGTTTTACAACTTTTTGCACAATAAAACTTCTTTTGTAAAAATAATGTATTTTTTCTGTCGCCAAGTTGTGAGAACCATAAATTTTTAATTTTTTTGTCGACGCAGCTGTATGAGGGTTTGTTTTTTGTGAGACAAGCTATAGTTTTTATAGGTACAATTTTGGGAATACGTGCGACTTATTGATCACTTTTTATTCCTATATTTATAGGGCAAAGTGACCAAAAAACAGAAACTCTGGTATAGGTTTTTACGTTTTTTTTTTATGCTGTTCACCGCGTGCAATAAATAATATAATATTTTGATACCTCAGGTCGTTACGGTCGCGGCGATACCAAATACG
Organism: Rhinoderma darwinii; assembly: GCF_050947455.1. Taxonomy (NCBI): domain Eukaryota; kingdom Metazoa; phylum Chordata; class Amphibia; order Anura; family Rhinodermatidae; genus Rhinoderma; species Rhinoderma darwinii. The sequence continues at coordinate 277,301,022 of NC_134688.1, forward strand.
TATGGTTTATTATTTTTTTTCAATAATAAAGGACTTGATAAGAGTAAAAGGGGGATTGTGTTTTATTTTATTACTTGAAACATTTATTGTTTTCAAACTTTTATATTTTTCACTTTTTTATACTTTTCTTTACACTTTTTCTCAAGTCCCACTAGGGGACTTGAAGGTCCAGCTGTCATATTTTTTTCTTTCTACCTATGTAGTGCAATGTATTAGATCTGTCAGCTATTCACTGACAGCAAGCCAATTAGGCTTTGCCTCCCGGCGGGGCCTAATCGGCATCCGTATTGGCAGAGCAGGAGGCCATTGTGTCTCCTGTTGCCATAGCAGCAGTCGCCAGTCCTGATTGCCTGTCAGGACTGGCGATCTGCTAGTAACCGCTACGATGCAGCAATCGCTTTCGATTGCTGCATCGAAGGGGTTAATGGCAGGGATCGGAGCTAGCTCCAGTTCCTGCCGTTACAGGTGGATGTCAGCTGTAACATACAGCTGACTTCCACCGCTGATGACGCTGGATCAGCTCCTGAGCCGGCACCATCTTGGCGGCGGCTACGGAAGCCGATCAGGCTCCACCGCCAGGCGGATCTTGACCGGTTTCCGTGCTAGGCAGACCGGGAGGCCAGTATTAGGCCTCCGGTTGCCATTGCAGCCACCGGAACCCCGGCAATTTCATTGCTGGGGTTCCGTTGAGCTGCAAACACCTTAAGTGCAGCACTTGCGTTTGAACGCTGCACTTAAGGGGTTAGTTGCGGGGAATTAAGCTAATTTCGGTCCCCGCCGTTACAGTCGGATGTCAGCTATAAGATACAGCTAAGATCCGGCGATGACGGCAGCGGCTCAGCTTCTGAGCCGGTGCCAAACATTTGGCGTATGGGTACGGCAATTTGCGGGAAGTCAATGCTTTCCATGGCATACCATAGTTACATAGTTACATAGTTACATAGTTAGTACGGCTGAAAAAAGACACATGTCCATCAAGTTCAACCAAGGGACGGGAAAAGGGAAGGAAAAATTTCTACACATAGGAGCTAATATTTTTTTGTTCTAGGAAATTATCTAACCCTTTTTTAAAGCCATCTACTGTCCCTGCTGTGACTAGCTCCTGCGGTAGGCTATTCCATAGATTCACAGTTCTCACGGTAAAGAAGCCTTGTCGCCTCTGCAGCTTGAACCTTTTTTTCTCCAGACGGAGGGAGTGCCCCCTTGTTTTTTGAGGGGGTTTTACAAGGAACAGGATTTCACCATATTTTTTGTATGTGCCATTAATATATTTATATAAGTTAATCATGTCCCCCCTTAGTCGTCTTTTTTCAAGGCTAAATAGGTTTAATTCTTTCAATCTTTCCTCATAACTTAAATTCTCCATGCCCCTTATTAGCTTTGTTGCTCTTCTTTGTATTTTTTTCCAACTCCAGGGCATCCTTTCTATGAACTGGAGCCCAGAACTGAACTGCATATTCTAGATGAGGCCTCACTAATGCTTTGTAAAGTGGTAATATTACATCCCTGTCCCGTGAGTCCATGCCTCTTTTAATACACGACAATATCCTGCTGGCCTTTGAAGCAGCTGATTGACACTGCATGCTGTTATTGAGTTTATGATTTACAAGTACACCCAGATCCTTCTCAACAAGTGAATCCGCCAGTGTAGCTCCCCCTAGGACATATGATGCATGCAGGTTGTTGGTACCCAGATGCATAACTTTACATTTATCTACATTAAACTTCATCTGCCAAGTGGACGCCCAAACACTTCGTTTGTTTAAATCTGCCTGCAATTCATGAAAATCTTCCATAGTCTGAACTATATTACATAGCTTGGTGTCATCTGCAAAAATAGAAATAGTGCTATTAATCCCATCCTCTATATCATTAATAAATAAGTTGAATAAGGGGAGATTCACACGAGCGTTGCGTTTTTGCGCGCGCAAACAACGCGGCGTTTTGCGAGCGCAAAAACCATTTGACAGCTGCGTGTGTCATGCGTGTCTGATGCGCGGCTGCGTGATTTTCGCGCAGCCGGCATCATAGAGATGAGGCTTGTCGACGCCCGTCACTGTCCAAGGTGCTGAAAGAGCTAACTCTTTCAGCACCCTCGACAGTGAATGCCGAACACAACAGCGAAAAACCTGTAAAAAAAAAAGATAAAGTTCCTACTTACCGAGAACTTCCCGGCCGTTGCCTTGGTGACGCGTCCTTGGTGACGCGTCCTTGGTGACGCGCCTCTCTTGACATCGGGCCCCACCTCCCTGGATGACGCGGCAGTCCAAGTGACCGCTGCAGCCTGTGATTGGCTGCAGCCTGTGCTTGGCCTGTGATTGGCTGGAGCTGTCACTTGAACTGAAGTGTCATCCCGGGAGGTCGGACTGCAGGAAGGAGACAGGAGTAATCGGTAAGTTAGAACTTCGGTTTTTTTTACAGGTTCATGTATTTTGGGATCGCAAGTCACTGTCCATGGTGCTGAAACAGTTTAACTCTTTCAGCACCATGCACAGTCAATCTCTCCCGACGTCGCGTACCGATAATTTTTTTTCCGGGATCGGCCAAAACGAGTTTGGCCGAACCCGGTGAAGTTCGGTACGCTTGTCCGGCTTCGCTCATCGCAAAGACACTCCGTTTGGATGTTCGGAAACAGAAAAGCACGTGGTGCTTTTCGGTTTTCATTCATCCTTTTCACTGCTGTTGCGCGAATCACGCTCGTCCCACGGAAGTGCTTCCGTGTGGTGCGCGTGATTTTCACGCACCCATTGACTTCAATGGGTGCGTGATGCGCGAAATACGCAGAGTTATTGAACCTGTCGCGCTTTTTGCGCAGCAGACAAACGCTGCGCAAAAAGCACGGACTGTCTGTACTGCCCCATAGACTTGTATTGGTCCATGCGTGCCGCGTGAAAACCACGCGGCCCGCACGGACCGAATACACGCTCGTGTGAATCCCCCCTAATAGTGGTCCCAGCACTGAACCCTGGGGTACACCACTTATAACTGGGGACCATTCAGAGTAGGACCCATACGGCAAATGACGGGAAGGGGTTAACTTAAAGAGGCTCTGTCACCAGATTTTGCAACCCCTATTGCAGCAGATCGGCGCTGCAATGGACATAAGAGTAACGTTTTTGTTTGTTTTTTAAAACGAGCATTTTTGGCCAAGTTATGGCCATTTTTATATTTATGTAAATGAGGCTTTCTAAAGTACAACTGGGCGTGTTTACAGTAAAAGTCCAACTGGGCGTGTATTATGTGCGTACATCTGGGCGTTTTTACTTCTTTTACTAGCTGGGCGTTCTGACGAGAAGTATCATCCACTTCTCTTCAGAACGCCCAGCTTGTGGCAGTGCAGACACACAGCGTGTTCTCGAGAGATCACGCTGTGACGTCACTCACAGGTCCTGCATCGTGTCGGCCACATCGGCACCAGAGGCTACAGTTGATTCTGCAGCAGCATCAGCGTTTGCAGGTAAGTAGCTACATCGACTTACCTGCAAACGCCGATTCTGCTGCAGAATCAAATGTAGCCTCTGGTGCCGATGTGTCCTCGCTCGTCCGACACGATGCAGGACCTGGGGCAGGAAGTGAGTGACGACACAGCGTGATCTCTCGAGAACACGCTGTGTGTCTGCACTGCCAGAAGCTGGGCGTTAACGAACAGAAGTGGATGATGCTGATTCGTCAGAACGCCCAGCTAGTAAAAGAATTAAAAACGCCCTGATGTACGCACATAATACACGCCCAGTTGGACTTTTACTTTAAACACGCCCAGTTGGACTTTAGCAAGCCTCATTTGCATAAATACAAAAATGGTCATAACTTGGCCAAAAATGCTCGTGTTTTAAAAATAAAAACATTACTCTTATCTCCATTGCAGCGCCGATCTGCTGCAATAGCAGATAGGGGTTGCAAAATCTGGTGACAGAGCCTCTTTAAAGAGACTCTGTCACCACATTATAAGTGCCCTGTCTCCTACATAAGGAGATGGGCGCTGTAATGTAGGTGACAGTAATGCTTTTTATTTAAAAAAACAATCTTTTTTCACAAAGTTAGGAGCGATTTAAGTTTATGCTAATGAGCTTTCTTAATGCCCAAGTGGGCGTATTTTTACTTTCGACCAAGTGGGCGTTGTACAGAGGAGTGTATGACGCTGACCAATCGGCATCATGCACTCCTCTCCATTCATTTACACTGCACTAGCGATATAGATATATCACTATGTGCAGCTACATACACAAACCCTAACATTACTACAGTGTCCTGATAATGAATACACATGAAATCCAGCCTGGACGCCATGTGTACTCAGAATCCTGACACTTCTGACTCTTTTTTGTGAGATTCCAGCAACGGATACGAAATCTCGCGAGATCACGGAGTTAAACGAGATTTGGTTTCACTTGCCGGAATCTCACAAAAAAAGAGTCAGAAGTGTCAGGATTCTGAGTACACATGACGTCCAGGCTGGATGGTCATGTGTATTCATTATCAGGACACTGTAGTAATGTTAGGGCTTGTGTATGAGGCTGCACATAGTGATATAACTATATCGCTAGTGCAGTGTAAATGAATGGAGAGGAGTGCATGATGCTGATTGGTCAGCGTCATGTACTCCTCTGTACAACGCCCACTTGGTCGAAAGTAAACGTACGCCCACTTGGGCATTAAGAAAGCTCATTAGCATAAACCAAAATCGCTCCTAACGTTGTGAAAAAATATCGTTTTTTTAAATAAAAAGCATTACTGTCACCTACATTACAGCGCCCATCTCCTTATATAGGAGATAGGGCACTTATAATGTGGTGACAGAGTCTCTTTAAATTATACTGTAGTTATCAGCAGCAAAGCGCCTATTAGAATAGTTATGATAGGGTATTAATAAACTAGTGACAGATCCTCTTAACAATAATTTGTGTCACATTTTCACTTTTCAATATTGCTGTCTAGTGTATATACTGGTATGCTTGCAGTCTCTTTAAATATTATATTAACCCCTTCCCGACATTTGTCGTATGGATACGTCATGGAAAGCTGCATTTTTCTGTATCCATACGATAAATGGTTGCACTGGCTCAGAGGCTGAGTCGGTGCAACCATCCCCGGGTGTCGGCTGTATGTTACAGCTGACACCCTGGGGTAATGGCGGGGACCGAAGTTTTCGACGATACCCACCATTAACCCCTAAAATGCAGCGGTCAAAAGCGATCGCTGCACTTTGAGGGGTTTGCAGCACATTGGCACCCCGGCAATGAAATTACCGGCATGCCGGTGGCTGCAAAGGCAACTGGAGGCCTAACACTAGACTCCAAAAATGGCTAATACGGAAGCATTTCTGGCCCCGCCCAGAGGCGGGGTCTAAAAGGCTTTCGTAGCTGCCGGCAAGATGGTCGCACCGGGCTCAGGAGCTGAGCCGGCGTCATCAGTGGTGGATGTCAGCTGTATGTTACAGCTGACATCTGCCTGTAACGGCAGGAACTGGAGCTAGCTGCGATTCCTGCCATTAACCCCTCAGATGCAGCGATCGAAAGCGATCGTTGCATTTAAGGGATTTGCAGCTCAATGAAAATACTGGGGTGCCGGCGGCTGCAAAGGCAACCGGAGGCCTAACAATAGCCTCCCGGTATGCCTAGTACGGAAGCCCTTCAGGCACCGCATGGAGGCGTGGCCTAAAAATTTCTGTAGCCACCAGCAAGATGGCGCCGGATCAGGAGTTGAGCCGGCGTCATCAGCAGTGGATGTCAGCTGTATGTTACAGCTGACATCCACCTGTAATGGCAGGAACCGGAGCTAGCTCCGATTCCTGCCATTAACACCTCAGATGTAGCGATCTAAAGCGATTGCTGCATCTTAGAGCTTAGTAGAAACAGGAGGCCGCACAATGGCCTCCTGCTCTGCCATTATGGAAGCCGATTAGGCCCCGTCCGGAGGCGAAGCCTAAACGACTTGCTGTCAGTGAATAACTGACAGATCTAATACATTGCACTACATAGATTTTTTTCTAATACATTGCACTACCTGACAGTTGGATCTTCAAGTCCCCTAGTGGGACTAAAGAAAAGTGTAAAAAAAAGTGTAAAAAAAGTTGTCAAATAAAGTTTCAAGTAATAAAACAAAACACAATCGCCCTTTTTCAAATATCAAGTCCTTTATTATTGAAAATAAATAAATAAACCATACATATTTGGTACCGCCTCATCTGTAACGGCCTAAACTATAACAATTATTGTTATTTATTCTACGCAGTGAACGGCGTAACAAAAAAACGTAAAAAACAATACCAGAATTCCTGTTTTTTGGTCACTTTGCCCTACAAAAATTTGAATAAAAAGTGGTCAAAAAGTCACATGTATCCAAAAATGGTACCTATAAAAACGATAGCTCGTGTCTCTCAAAAAACAAGCCCCCATATAGCTCCATCAACTAAAAATTTCAAAAGTTATGGTTCTCACAACATGGCGACAGAAAAAAGACTGTAATGTCCGTGGCTGCGGGCTGTCAGCTCCAACCTCCCCCTGACAGCCGCAGCCACGAGTCGGCAAGTGATGAACTTTGACCTGTGAGTGCCCTGGACTATAAGAGGGGTCCAGCCCCCTAGTTCTATGCCTGAGCGTTGTTGTGTTCCCTAGTTTGTCTATGTGATGGCCTCCTAGTGTGTTTCCTGTTCCAGTCCCTGTTCTAGTCCCTGTCCCTATACCTGTTTCCAGTTCCTGTTCCTAACAATCCATTCATTCCTGGTCTAGCACTGAGCTGTGCCAAAGTCGTGCCATGCTACATCCACATCTGACCTGCTTCACCTCGCCTGACGTCCGCCTTCTACCTAGTCCCAGCCGAGCCTGCCCTGCTGCTGTCTGAGCTGCCACAGGTACCTATAGACCCTCATCTGCTCCCTGTTTGCCAGCTACCTTACCGCCAAGGCGGTACGGCCCAGTGGGTCCGCAGACCCTTCGTGATAGTACGCTCAGGCCATGGACCCCGCTGGTCGATTCAAGACTATGATGACGTCACAGGAGATGCGAGCGGATATGCTGGACCTTCGGTCTCGACAGGACCAACTCCTCCAGGCGTTGAACATTCTTGCACGTCGGCAGGAGGCACAAGCTGCCGTACCTCCTACTACACCTCCTGGCAATGTGTATCCTCAGACTACACCTCTTGGCAGTATTGACCCACGTGTTTCTTTGCCACTTCCTGACTGCTATGATGGAGAAGCAAGTACCTGTCGTGGTTTTCTTAATCAATGCCAGATCCACTTCAGCCTGTATGCTAGGACATTTTCATCTGATGGTGCCAGGGTCGCTTTCATCATTTCTCTCCTCACTGGCAAGGCTCTTGCATAGGCGAACCCTATTTGGGAGACACAAGGACCAGAGACCCGTGACTTCCCTGCCTTCCGCCGGACTTTTCACATGGTGTTTGAGGAGTCTGGAAGGGTCTCATCTGCAGCGGCCTCTTTGATTAACCTGCGCCAAGGAGACACCTCCGTGGGTGAGTATGCCATCCACTTCCGCACCCTGGCGGGAGAACTGTTATGTAACAATGAGGCCCTGGTGGCTGCATTCTGGCATGGACTATCTTCCAGAATTAAAGACGAACCTGCCGCCCGGGATCTGCCGTCTACCCTGGATGACCTCATTCTGCTGTCTGCCGGATTGATATACGGATCCGTGAACGCCTCCAAGAGGTTCAACGGGAGGGAGCCCTTCCTAGTCTGGTCCCTACTTTGCAGCAACCCCTGCTGTCCTCGATGTCGATCCTCCTAAGAAGTCGGTAATAATGGACCAGTATAAGTTATCTACCCAAGAGAGACAACGCAGACGCACATCTGGACTCTGTCTTTATTGCAGTCTTGATGGCCATCTTGTGCGCCTCTGCCCCCAAAAATCCCAAAACCTAGGGTTGCTTGGAGTGACGACCTTGGGTAAAGATGGACTTCCATCTAAATTGTCCATACCTGTGACCATAGTGTTCGGCGAGAAAACGCATCAGGTCTCTGCGTATCTGGACTGCCTTTTCGGACGTCTTCAGCAAGAGGGAGGCGGGGATATTGCCCCATCGGGCGTATGACTGCCCTATTGAACTGATTCCTGGTGCATCCCTTCCCCGTGGTAGGGTATATCCTCTCTCCTTGCCAGAGGCTCTGTCCATGTCCTCCTATGTGAAAGAGAACTTAGAAAGGGGCTTCTTACGAAAGTATTCCTCCCCGGCAGGAGCCGGGTTCTTCTTCGTCAAAAAGAAAGCTGGCTCTCTTCGTCCTTGCATCGACTACCGTGGTCTCAACCAGATCACGGTGAAGAATAAATATGCGTTGCCACTGATCTCTGAACTGTTTGATCGTATACGTGGTACAAATTTTTTTTCTAAACTAGACCTGCGTGGGGCTTACAACCTAGTCCGTGGCTGCGGGCTGTCAGCACCAACCTCCCCCTGACAGCCGCAGCCACGAGTCGGCAAGCGCTGGCCCCAGCCTCCTCCTCAGGAGACGCCAGCGCTCGCGTCCACTCACCTCAGCCGGATCCCGTAGGGTGCGCACACATGCTCATGCCCGCTCTTAAAGGGGCAGCGCGCACACCGGACCTCGTTGATGAACTTTGAACCGTGAGTACCCTGGACTATAAGAGGGGTCCAGCCCCCTAGTTCTATGCCTGAGCGTTGTTGTGTTCCCTAGTTTGTCTATGTGATGGCCTCCTAGTGTGTTTCCTGTTCCAGTCCCTGTACCTATACCTGTTTCCAGTTCCTGTTCCTAGCAATGCATACATTCCTGGTCTAGCACTGAACTGTGCCAAAGTCATGCCGTGCTGCATCCACGTCCGACCTGCTTCCCTTTGCCTGACGTCCGCCTGCTACCTAGTCCCAGCCGAGCCTGCCCTGCTGCCGTCTGAGCTGCCACAGGTACCTATAGAACTATAGACCCTCACCTGCTCCCTGTTGGCCAGCTGCCTTACCGCCAAGGCGGTACGGCCCAGTGGTCCTCAGACCCTTTGTGACAAAGACATTGTTTTTACAAAAGTAATTGCATTGTGCAAAAAGTTGTAAAACATAAAAAAAAGTGCTATAAATTAGGTATCGCCGGAATCGTACTGACCTACAGAGTAAACGTAACATGTAATTTATAACGCATGGTGAACGATGTATAAAAAAAAACTATGCCAGAATTGCTGTTTTTTGGTCACCTTGCCTCCCAAAAAATAGGATAAAAAGTGATCAAAAGTCTCATGGTACCAATAAAAACGACAGCTCGTCCCGCAAAAAAAAACAACCCTCATACCACTACGTCTATGAAAAAACAAAATTAGTTAAGGCTCCAATAAGTCAGGAAATGAAAAATATGCAGTTGTGCAGGCCCGAGAGGAACATTTTTTTCTATTTCAAGAGGCGATTTATCAAGGCCTTAAAATTAGGGAACCAGGAAGGGGGGGGCCCCAACATATATGCTGGAAGCAACGGTGCCCGTATTATACCAGTACAACGATTCCCAGCAAAATTCCCCAAACTGCGAAGGTGCGGAGTGTGGACCAAGAAAGAACACCATTTATCAGTGCGACACTGGCCAGTGCAGAAAGGATTGCTTCACGGCGAAACAAATATCTATGGATTCTTTTTTTTCTTTTTTTTTACCCCATTATTATACCACCTGACTATGCCCCTGATGTAATCTACCCAGTTTACATGTACCCTCGCATTACAAACTGAAATACCGGTAAAACTCCAAACAAAACTACTACCAAACAAAATCCACACTCGAAAAGACAAATGGCGATCCCTTCCTTCTGAACCCTACAGCGTGCCCAAACAGCTGCTTACTTGCACATATATGGCTCCGCCATACCCGGCAGAACCCTTTTAACAATTTTTGGGGTGTTTGTCTCCAGTGGCACAAGCTGGGCACGACCTATCTGCCACTGAAATGGCATATCTAGGGAAAAATTGCAATTTTTACTTATTTCCATCTGCAGCGCAATCATTTATGGAAAAGACCTATAGGGTGAAAATACTCACTACACCCCTTAATAAATGCCTTGAGGAGTGTAGTTTCCAAAATGGGGTCACTTCTCAGGGGGTTCTTTTATTATTTCACATCAGAGCCCTGCAATTGTTAACCAATACTTTGTGAAATTGAGACCTAATTTGGCGATTTACATAGCACTCTTTCACTCCTGAGCCTGGTCAAATGTCCAGGCAAAAGATTAGGGCCACATGTAGGGTGATACTAAATTGGGAAACACAGCATAATAATTAGAGAGCTGTCTTGATATGATGGCACAAGCTGGGCACCACATATTGGCGTATCTATGGAAAAAAATCCCATTTTCCCTCTGCAACATCGAGTGCACACTAATTTCTGCAAAACACCTGCGGGGTTAACATGCACACTACACCCCTAGGTGAATACCCTGAGGGGTGTAGTTTCCAAAATGGGGTCACTTCTCGGGGGTTTCTACTGTTTTGGTCTCAAATGCGATGTAGCGGGCAGAACCTATTCTGCAAAATCTGCACTTCTTCCCTTTTAAGCCCTACTTTGTGGCCAAACAGTAGCTTATTACCACAAATGGGGTATTCGGAGAAATTGCTTTACAGATGATGGGGTTCTTTTTTTCCTTTATTTGTTGATCGAATAAAAAAATTTGAGCTAAAGCTACGTCTTATTAAAGAAAAAGGATTTTTTTCTATTTTCACTGCCCAATTCTAATAAAATCTCTGAAACACCTGTGGGGTCAAAATGCTCAATACACCTCTAGATTATTTCAAGGGGTGTAGTTTCCTAAATGGAGTAACTTTTTGGGCGTTTTCACGGTTTTGATACCTCATGTGACATGGCCTCCGCAAACCATTCCTGCTAAATGTGTGCTCTTTCCCTTCTAAGCCCTGCTGCGTGTCCAAACAGCCGTTTATGACCACATATGGGATACTATTTTACTTGGGGGAAATTGCTTTACAAATGTTTTTCTCCTTTAGTCTTTGTGGAAATTAGAAAAAAAAATAGCTGAACCTACATTTTCATTTTCACGGCCTACTTCCAATAATTTCTGCAAAAAACCTGTGGGGTCAAAATGCTCACTATGACCCTAGATAATTTGCTCAAGGGGTGTAGTTTCGAAAATGGGGTCACTTGTGGGGGTTTCCACTGTATTGGCACCGCAAGAGCCCTTCAAACCTGACATGGTGCCTAAAATATATTCTAATAAAAAGGATGCCCAAAATCCTCTAGGTACTCCTTTGCTTCTGAGGACGGTGCTTCAGTCCAGTAGCACACTAGGGCCACATGTGGGATATTTTCTAAAACTGCAGAACCTGGGCAATAAATATTGAGTTGCGTTTCCCTAGTAAAACTTTCTGTGTTACAAAAACAATGGATTCAAAATAAATTTCACCTCTACTTTGCTTTAATTCCTGTGAAATGTCTAAAGGGTTAAGAAACTTTCTAAATGTTGTTCTGAATACTTTAAGGGGTGCAGTTTTTAAAATGGAGTGACTTATTGGGGGTTTCTAATATATAAGGCCCTCAAAGCCTCTTCACAGCTGAACTGGTTCCTGTAAAGATAGCCTTTTGAAATATTTTTGAAAACTTGAGAAATTGCTGCTAAAGTTCCTAGAAAAATAAAAGGATGTTCAAAAAACAATGCCAATCTTTAGTAGACATATGGAGGAAGTCAATTAGCAACAATTTTGTGTGGTATATCGGCCTGTTTTACAAGCAGATACATTTAAATTTAGAAAAATGCTAATTTTAGCAATTTTTCGCTACATTTTGGTGTTTTTCACAATTAAATACTAAATGTATCGAGCTAATTTTGGCACTAAAATAAAGTCCAATGTGTCACGAGATAATCTCAGAATTGCTCGGATAGGTAAAAGCATTCCGAAGTTATTACCACATAAAGTGAAACATGTCGGATTTGAAAAACGAGGCTCTGTCAGGAAGGTCAAAAGTGGCCAAAGAGGGAAGGGGTCAAGGAATAAGAGGTTTCTATTATCCAAAAGTGTTTTTTTATAAGCGGATTCTGTTTCAAACGTTTTGCGTTTGCCCTGCAGGTGCCATCCTCAGAAAACCGGAGCTGATAGTTCGTTACCGGAATTAATAATGATTCATTGGATTCTAAATAGGAATTTTTACTTTAATGTCCCACTAAATTCCAAAATTATTCATTAAGTGCATCTTCCATTTTACATAATACAGCTATTGAGACCATTGTTAAGTATATTTCTATTTATAGGATTGACTTTAAATATTGAACATTAAAATAAAGAGCTCTGGAACCACTAAAATCTCAGCTAAAGCCATGCGCCAAGATTTTTGTTAGCGGTCATCTAAATATAAAAAGGAGCTTTAATACAGAGTAAGGCCTCATTTACACGAGCGTATTATACGCGCGTGCGACGCGCGTGCTTTTCACGCGTGTCGTACGCACCTATAATAGTCTATGGGGCTGTTTAGACGATGCGTGAATTTTGCGCAGCGTGAGTGCGTTGCGTAAAACTCACGACATGTTCTATATTCTTGCGTTTTTCACGCAACACGCACCCATTGACTTCAATGGGTGCGTGAAAACAACGCATGCCACACTGACGGTCCTGCGTTGCATGCGCGAAAATCACGCAAGAGCTGTCAAAAGGATGAATGTAAACAGAAAAGCACCACGTGCTTTTCTGGTTACAAACATCCAAACGGAGTGTCAAATTAGAGATGAGCGCACCGAACTTCACCGGGTTCGGCCGAACTCGTTTTAACCGAACCCGGCAAAAAATGTTCGGGTACGCGACGTCAGGAGACAGTCACTGCCCACGGTGCTGAAAGACTTAAACTGTTTCAGCACCATGGACAGTGACTTTCGATCACAATATACATATACGTGTAAAAAAAAAAAGAAGTTCTGACTTACCGATAACTCCCGGCTTCTTCCTCCAGTCCGACCTCCCGGGATGACAATTCAGGCCAAGTGACAGCTGCAGCCAATCACAGGCCAAGCACAGGCTGCAGCCAATCACAGGCTGCAGCGGTCTCATGGCCTGCCGCGTCATCCTGGGAGGTGGGGCCGGATGACAAGAGAGGGACGCGTCACCAAGGCAACGGCCGGGAGACCGGACTGGAGGAAGCAGGCAGTTCATGGTAAGTGTGAACGTCTTTTTTTATTCACAGGTTGGTGTAGATTGTGATCGGCATTCACTGTCGAGGGTGCTGAAAGAGTTACTGCCGATCAGTTAGCTCTTTCAGCACCTTGGACAGTGACGGGCGTCGACTACCTCATCTCTATGATGGCGGCTGCGCGAAAATCACGCAGCCGCGCATCATACACGGATGACACACGGAGCTGTCAATTGCCTTTTGCGCACGCAAAACGCAGCGTTTTTTTGCGTGCGCAAAACGCACACGCTCGTGTAAATGAGGCCTAAAACAAAATGTTGTACGCACATCACCCATCACTTTTCTTAGCCATGGTTATGACGTGCAGTATGGTGGGGATATGCACAATGGATGTACTTTTGGTCGCTATACTTACCACTTACTAAAGCTTTTCCACATAACCCCAAGGACAGTGATTTTTTTTAAGCTATGCGAACAAAAAAAAGCAATCTTAATAACCAATACTTTGAGACATCGTGTGCTGACCAAAAGCCTTCAGATGTCTGTAGAACTGCAAGAGAGCTGAATGAAGGCAGAAAAGAAACTCTGATAAGTGGTCCAACCGCTTTATGAGCCATGCTATGGAGTGTGCAAATTGTGTCATCCAAGATGCGACACTCCGATTTCTGCCTTATAAAAGCAATTTAATTTTTTTTGAATGAAAGAACATAAGAGAAATCTAAATCAAATCAATATTTGGTGTGACCACCCTTTGCCTTCAAAACAGCATAAATTCTTCTAGGTTCACTTGAACAGAGTTTTTGAAGGAACTCGGCATGGAGATTATTCACAATATCTTGGTAAACTAACCACAGATCTTATGTGGCTGTAGGCTTCCTCAAATCCTTCTGTCTCTTAAGGTAATCCCATACAGATACGATGATGTTGCGAGCAGGGCTCTGTGGGAGCCATATCATCACTTCCACGACCCCTTGCTCTTCTTTACTTTGAAGATCGTTCTTAATGACATTGGCGATGTTTGGTCGTTGTTCTGCTGCAAAATAAACTTGGTGCCAATCAGACACCTCCCTGATGGTACTGCATGATGGATAAAGATCTTCCTGTATGTATCAGTATTGAAGACACCATTAATCCTGACCAAACCTCCAACTCCACTTGCTGAAATGCAGCCCCAAACTTGCAAGGAACCGCAAACATGATTCGCTGTTGCCTGCAGAAACTCATTATTGTACCGCTCTGCAGCCCCTTTGGCAAATAAACAGTCTTCTGTTACAGACAAAAATTTAACATTTAGACTCGGTTCAGAGCACCTGCCGCCATTTTTCTGCACCCCAGTTCCTATGTTTTCATGCATAGTTTAGTCGCTTGGCCTTACCACGTAGAAGGTATGGCTTTTTGGCCGAAATTCTTCCATGAAGACCACTTCTGACCAGACTTCTGCGATCAGTAAATGAGTGTACCTGTGTAGCACTGGTTTCTGCCAGTACTGAGCGGATGTCACTGTTGGACATTTTCTGATTTCAAAGGGAAGTAAGAATGATGTGTCTTTAATCTGCTGCACTAAGTTTCCTTGGCTGACCAATGCGTCTATACGGTCCCTAACGTTGCCCGTTTCTTTGTGCTTCTTCAGTAGAGCTTGAACAGCACACTTTGAAACCCCAGTCTGCTTTGAAATCTTTGCCTGGGAGAGACCTTGCGGATACAGAATATCTACCTTGTGTCTTGCTGCTGTGCTCAATCTTGCTGTGGTGGGCCGGTGACATGAAACAGTCTAGCACAACCTCACCTTTGTAGCAGAGTTTGGCTGTTCCTTACCCAGTTTTAAGCCTCCTACACAGCTGTTTCGGTTACAATTAATGACTATTTCAACCTATATATGAAAAAGATTATCATTATCACCGGTTAGGTGTATAATTAACCAATTATACCAGACAATCACCCTACAGCATCCATGACTTGGGCAAATGTACCTAGACAAATTGATGCTGTTTTGAAGGCAAAGAGTAGTCACAACAAATAATGATTTTAATTTAGATTTCTCTTCTGTTCATTCACTTAGTACATTAATTGATATTAAAAAAAAACAAAAAAAAAACACAACCTATTAACACCTCTACTTTTAAGGCATTCTAACGTTGCAGCATTTTTCAACAACTGCCTAAAAGGGTTGCACAGTACTGTATATCGACACGGCATTTGCCGATCTCAAGCATAGAGGCACCTGATCGCCAGTTAGCAGGAAAGAGATGACCATACATGTAACTAATCTCAGTTGTTTTCCTATCTCACATTCATCATAATTGAGAGTAACCCCACGTGACTTCTCCGCAAGGAATGAAGGACCAGGCTCAATCATTCTTAAAGAGGCTCTGTCACCAGATTTTCAAACCCCTATCTCCTATTGCAGCAGATCGGCGCTGCAATGTAGATAACAGTAACGTTTTGTTTTTTTCAAAAACGAGCATTTTTGGCCAAGTTATGACCATTTTTATATTTATGCAAATTAGCATTTCTTAAGTACAACTGGGCGTGTTTAAAGTTATGTCCAAGTGGGCGTGTATTGTGTGTGTACATCTGGGCGTTTTTACTTGTTTTAGTAGCGGGGCGTTGTGAATGGAAGTGTATGATGCTGACGAATCAGCATCATCCACTTCTCTTTGTTACCACCCAGCTTCTGGCAGTGCACAGACACACAGCGTGTGCTCGCGAGATCACGCTGTGACGTCACTCACTTCCTCCCACAGGAACTTCATCGCGTCGGATGAGCGAGGACACGCTGTGTGTCTGAACTGCCAGAAGCTGGGTGGTAACGAAGCGAAGTGGATGATGCTGATTCGTCAGCATCATACACTTCTATTCACAACGCCCAGCTAGTAAAACAAGTAAACACGCCCAGATGTACACACACAATACACGCCCACTTGGACATAACTTTAAACACGCCCAGTTGTACTTAAGAAAGGTTCATTTGCATAAATATAAAAATGGTCATAACTTGGCCAAAAATGCTCGTTTTTGAAAAAAACAAAACGTTACGGTTATCTACATTGCAGCGCCGATCTGCTGCAATAGGAGATAGGGGTTTGAAAATCTGGTGACAGAGCCTCTTTAAAGTTTGGTCAGGCCACCAATCAGACATTTAATGGCATGACCTTAAGGCAGATTGACAGGGTATGTTCACACATAGCGGATTAGCTGCGGATTTTCCGCATCGGATTTCATTGCGCAAAATCCGCTGTGTAATACGGTAGCAGCAAAGCGGTTGAGATTTAAATAAATCCCATGCAGACGCTGCATAAAAATTCAGCAGAGAAAACGTTCATAGATTGTAAATAACCTGTCGTGCGGTTAATTTGTGGCATGTAAATTTACGCAGCGGAATCACTGCACTTCTTTTGTAGGTTTTCCCATATTGAATTCATTGGGGAGGTATAAGGAGCAACAAATAGCAAATGTTGCGATTTTTGCAGCGGAAAACATGAACTGCAGCGTCAACATAGTAGGGCCGGACTGCACAGAGAACAGAGGGAAGTGCCCGGTGGGTACCGGATTTTTAGCAAGAATCTTGCTAAAAAGTTGCTGTGTCTTATATAGTCAGCAGTATACGTGTATGTTTCTTTGCCTGATGAAGAGATCGGTCCGATCTCAAAGCGTAGCATTCTTATCCATTAAACATATATCTCATTTAAACTTCTTGCGTTGGATTGAATCCTTCAATTCCACAACATTTGGACAGCGCTGGAAAAGTCCTTTGAGCTGAGCCCGCTCCATACACTTTTGATGTCCGCTGTGTTTTACAGCTGACACGCTGCTCTAACGGCCAGGAACAGCAATGGCTCTGTTCCTGGCCGTTTAGTTAAATGCCGCAGTCAATAGCGACCGCAGCATTTATAGGGGTCTTCCCATAAATGTTAGGTAGATGCGGGTTCCACCTATCTCTAGAACAGGGCCACCTAAACCGATTTCTAGCTTACTCGCTCCGCTGTCTCCTGGCCACTTCCTGGTTAGGTGGTCGGAAGTTACGGAAACAGCCGAGTGCTCGCGAGCTACACACAGTTTCCGGAACTCAGTAGCTCGGAAAACAGCACACATGGTCGAGTTACGGAAACAGCGTAACTCGCTGAGCTACGCGGTTTCCGTAACTCTCATAGAACTAAACCGTAGTTATGGAAATAGCCTAGCATGCTACGCTGCTTCTGTAACTGCCATTCACTATTATGGGAGTTACAGAAACAACGTAGCTCAGCGAGTTACGCCGTTTCCGTATCTCATCCATGTATTGTACCAGCGATCAAATGATCGCTGTTTCCAGTCCACTAGGGGAACTAATAAAATGTGTAAATAAAAATAAATAAATAAAAGTTAGATACATTTTCAGGAGTGTAAAAGAATATACTAAAAGTTAAAAAAAACAAACACCTTTTCCCATTTTTACCCAAGTACAATGTAAAAAATTTTTTAAAAAAAAGGAATGAAATAAAAAGATTACAAAATAAGTCTCTCAGAATTAGGTGAAACAGTATTTTTTTTTTTTTAACAAATAGTTTTTGCTTTGTAAAAGTAGTAAAATATGATATTTTTTCCTATTTTCTGTGGTCTAAAACCTGGGTGCATCTTATAGTCAGGTGCGTCTTATAGTCCGAAAAATACGGTATATGGTAACTTTTTAGGAAAAGCAACAGAAGGAAAAATTCCAATTCCAAAAGCCAATTGAATCCAGCAAGTGGAAAAACTGTGTCTTGGCACATTCTGTTTTTATTCCACAATATTTTATAGCTGATCGCTAAAGGAGCAAATGAATAGGAAGTGAAAGAATGTCAGTGACCGTGTCTGGGGTATTTTAGGTTATTCCTAGAGGAACGATGAGGTGAAGGAGGTACATATTTTTTTATTGAAGTTAAATTAAGTATGTCTGGCAGGTAATGGGATTTAGACTGGACTCAAATCTGCATTTTTCCCAGAGATCTGCTAAATGAAATTCTGATCATATATTCTCTCTGTAATGAGCCTGCTGTTTATGAAAGGACAACCAGCGCCATTTACCAGACCATGATTTACAACCAAGTCAACCCCTCCTACAATACAGACAGAAAACAGAAGAATGAGTCATTGTTTATTAACACCACTCTGTGGTGATATAAAGCCATTATCAATGCAAATCACACCTCAGGTTATTAAAACAATGATTTACAAAAATACATTGGATGGCCACGACTAATCCGTGCTATGAAAACGGTAAACCCTTCATCTATATTGCCAGTAGTCAAAACACAAATAGGATTACACTGTTAAGAATAGTTTTTAAAATGTTTGCCAAGCTCTTAACAGTAGCGCTCACTGCAATAGAACTACTTAAGTCTTTCATTTTGAGCTCTATTAATCCTGTATTCAGAAACACCAGGCATTTCGAGAAGTCCCTCTGGTCACTCAGGAAGTAAGTCGAGAGCTGTATAATTCCCACAGTTGTTTACCCCAATCTTCTGCATCTTTGTATCCCTCAGAATTCTTTTTCCATAATTCAGGAACCTGATCTTCGCCATGGTAAGCACCAGCAATAGCTCCAGCCATGGTCGCAATAGTATCAGTGTCTCCACCTAGTAAGATGCAGAAGATGACCGTACGTTGCAAGCTGTTCATCTCTTTGGGAAGATCATCCACTGGGTCCATACAGCGAAGGAAGGAGTAGATTGCAGTGGGAACAGATTCCAAAGCAGCAATGCCATGACCTTAGGGACATATGAATCAAGAATTAGATATACTACATATACGGTTGAGATTTTTTTCCCTTTCTTACCATGTACTACTTATAAAAACTTATAAAAGTCTTGTTTTTGTATTGCAATGATAAAAATCGTATTAAAGCAGGCAAAGCTTATATATATATATATATATATATATATATATATATATATATACATATACATATATACATACACACACACATACATATATATATTCCAGAGGAAAAATGCAAGGATGAGGCAGCACTCCAAAAGTAAAGTAAGAAAAAAAGTCAAGATCTTTATTCAGGAATATGCATATTCGGAAATACCTGCTTTTAGAGTGCCACCTTATCCTTGAATATTCCGGGGCTGCCGGGAGGATTAGAACCAATTTTCTTGTGGCTATGCTGCTTTCTTTTTTGTTTTATAATCGAGAGGGGAGATGTTTGCATAAAACATACTTATGTGTTGAACTGCACAAAAATATTATACATATAGAAAAAATTGTGGAGGGAAGGCAGGTCGCTATATTAAGTCATCAGTGGTGAATCCGTATGTCAGAAGTGGCACATCACAATTCTACTGGCATGTGCCGCATCATCAGTTGGCGGTAGAAGTGGCTTTGGGAGTCGAAGGGCTACCTCAGCAACAAGGCCGCCGTGTACAACTTTGCATCTCCCGCCATTACTTGCTAATTTCTCGTTCTTCATGAGTGTAACTTAATGGTGCTGAGCATTGGAGGTAATCCAGCGCTTCTACTGCTAAGAGACATCTAGAGCATAACTGCACTAACTGACCTATAGCGGACAGTAGCAGGAAAAGCGCAGACACACTGGTCACATTCTTTCACCTCAGGACAGAATCGCACAAGGTATTGCTTTATTACCACTGTTATGGGGGCCCTGTGGCGGTCACTATATTTGAGGGTTTATCTTGCAGTCAGTCACTGCCATACTCAAAATAAACTTCTAACACTTCTGCTGTAAGCACGAGTAACTGTAAGATACAGAAAGGCAGTGGTGAGGGAATCAGACGCCTGTGTAAAACAGTGTTGACCTGCTGAAGGAAATGTACCCGATCAAGCTGTAGATAGTCCCTGCTCACAGCAAGATTGCTTCTCCTCCGACAAAATACTAGAGAATTGCAGAAGTAGCCAGAGTAGTTCTAGACTGAAGATACACTTTAGGTAGTATGTGTAGGGTCACATTTTGTTAGGGAGTTGTATAAACAGTAAAGCTCTAATATACTTGTGTTGTTAGTATTGTTTCATGAGAAATTAAGTTCTCTGCAGCTTTTCTGCTAGAATTGGTCTGAGTTTTTTCATGGGCAGACCACTGGTTGCTGTAAACGGCAGCCTGTATTTTGCTGGAAGTATTGAAAGGCAACGAAAGAGAATCAAATTGTCCTGCCCCTTCCTACTCGCAGATAGAGATAACCTCCAGGAAGGCTAGGAGCTAGAATACAGTGAGGCTGGATAATTGACAAAACGCACCTTCTGTATCAAGAAACCACTGGGGAAAAAAAGGCAATAGATTGTCCTAAATAATATTACATGTGCGACATTTAAACTTTGGAAATTGTAAGGCTTTGTACACATGGCCATATTAGAGTTCCGTGTGCTAAGGCTGCAGAATACCACACCAACAGAATTCTTTGTGCCTACGCTGTATCTTCATACCCTTCCAATTTTACAAAGAATTTTTTTTGCTGTAGTAAAGAGGTATTTAGTACAATCCTTCATAATACGGCATTGTGGAGGGATTTTGTGCCATCATGCAGGGTCTGTGCATCCAGCAATGCCATGCGCATAAGCCCCTTCTGACACTTAGGCACTTTCCACAAGAAGGTATGCCACGGTTGTGATTAGTTGCAGTGTGTAAGAAGTACTTCTGAATGTGTAATAACTCTCCCGGTTTGGTTGTTTTTTCTCAGTATGGGACACCTAGAAGCAGGCAAAGACAATACAATCAGGAGCCTACTGAACATTTAGCAGCCCAACCACTATTTTCATTGACAACAAATTGGGCCAATTAGCCAGGAGGAACCTGCGATTGGCCAACCTTGCCTTGAAGCTTCTAGGAAAGGGGTGGTGAATCTTTTTGTCCTAGGTTAACCAAATTCACAATAATTTGAAAAGTACCAAGGTACCACTATGGCTGGGACTAGAAGGCAACAGTAAATAGAGACAAATTGCTGTAAATTTCCAGCTGCAAAACCATAAACAGCCACAAGATCTCCCCTAACAGTAATACTGAAATACCTTGAGGGGTTCTGTCTTGGGGTGGAAGAATGTAACCACTGTTACTAGTCTGGTGGACGGCAGAAGCAAGAGAGAAGTCAGCGCACTGAATGTCTCTCAGAAGAACTAGCGTTTCACAACCTCCGATCGTCACCAACGTGACAAAACAAACCACACCTCTGATGGTGGCAGATGCAGCAACAGACAGGGCTGTCAGATTGCCGAAATCCTATCCTTTCACCGCACGATGATGTATGTGCCACCCAAATGTATACCATTTTTCCAATACCAATAAAGTAATGGCCATTTGGAAGAAAAATAGATATATTCTGACGATTGCCACTGACAAACAGCTGGTGCTAATCTGCTAAGATTGCCAATTCATCAGCAGTAGCATTGTGAACACCCCAAACTCTGGTTTGAGAGAAGGGGATTGAGTGAGGGCTGTTGGGCTCTTAGCATCCACTATGTGAAACCCTAAGCTATTATAGATGCCATTGTTTCAATTGCATCAGTCTTATCACCGGTATATGTAGTATATTAGTGGCTTCTAAAGCACCGATGCAGCGAGCGCCGATCAACGAGACATCGCCCATTGTAAAACCCCCTTAACTACAACCACATTTACCTAAAAAGAAAACACTCACCAAGTTCATTTACCACATCACTGCGGGACACATTTCCTTTATCTAAAAACTCCTTAATCTTCTTTAATCTGTTGCAGTAAGGAAACTCTCCCAGCTCTAGCCTGAAATGAGAATTAGATTATAGAAGAAATAAGAACCATTTAAATAATATTTGATATTAAGTCTAACCTAATACTAATAACCGGTGCAGTTTTTCTAAATTGCAACCGAGATCCTAAACATGTGAAGTTGAACAGATTTTCGGTTTCATATTTTTTTTTTAATGCTCATCAGAAAAAAAAAAAAAGTATACAAAAATAAACATTTCTCATGGTGTAAATGAAAATTGTTCATATCATGGTAAATACTGTACTGCCACACATTAACCCCTTCAGGACTGAGCCTGATTTGGCCTTCAGGACGAAAGCCAATTTTTCAAATCTGACATGTGTCACTTTATGTGGTAATAACTTTTGAATGCTTTTACCTATCCAAGTGGTTCTGAGATTATCTCGTGACATTTTGTAATTTGTTAGTGAAAAAATTTGGTCGATAAATTCAATATTTATTTGTAAAAAATACCAAGATTTGGAGAAAATTTGCAAAAATTTGCATTTTTCTAACATTTTAATGTATCGGCTTGTACAACAGAGATAGTAATACCACACAAAATACTTACTAGTTACCATTTCCCATAGGTCTACTTTACGTTTTTTGAACATTCTTTTATTTTTCTAGGACGTTACAAGCTTAGAACTTTAGCAGCAATTGCTCATATTTTCAAGAAAATTTCAAAAGGCAATTTTTTCAGGGACCAGCTCAGTTCTGAAGTGGCTTTGAGGTCCTTATATATTAGAAAGTCCCCATAAATCACCGCATTTTGAAAACTGCACCCCTCAAAGTATTCAAAACAGCATTCAGAAATCGTTTTAACCCTTTAGGCGAAGTAGAGGTGAAATTTACAAATTTTTTTTTATTTTTTTTACAAAATTCATTTGTAATAAAAAAAAAAAAAATCTGCACCACAGAAGGTTTTACCTGAGAAATGCAACTCAATATTTATTGCCCAGAGTCTGCAGTTTTTAGAAATATCTCACAAGTGTGGTAATGGACTGAAGCAAAGGAGCACCTAGTGGATTTTGGGGCCTACTTTTTTTTTTTTTTGGAACATATTTTAGGCACCATGTCAGGTTTCAAGAGGTCTTGTGGGGCCAAAACCGTAAAGACCCCACCCAAAGTGACTTCATTTTGGAAACTACACCCCTCAAGGAATTTATCTAGGGGTATAGTAAGCAATTTGAAACCACAGTTTTTATGCTAAATTTAGACATTTTTACAAGGAGAAAAAAACACCCCAACATTTGTAAAGCAATTTCTCCCGATTATAGCAGTACCACATATGCGATAATAAACTGCTGTTTGGACCCACAGCAGGGCTCAGAAGAGAAGAAGGAGAACCATTTGGATTTTGGATTTCTGATTTTGCTGGAATAGTTTTCAGTGCCGTGTCGCATTTGCAATGCACTGGAGGGACCAAAACAGTGCAAACCCCCCAAAAGTGACCCCATTTTGGAAACTACACTCCTCAAGGAATTTTTCTAGGGGTAAAGTTAGCATTTTGACCCCACAGTTGTTTTGCTGAATTCATTAGAATTAGTCTGTAATAGGGATGCAGGATGCATCGAAACTTCGATACTGTGGATGCCGTGCACCCTCAAACTGTTCTATTTCCATTATTTCATGTATTTCGATACTAAGCTGTGCGGCAGCACAGCCTAGTATAGTAACACATGAATGTATGGGAGCAGGGCTACGGCTGTGTAAAACAGCTATTGCCCCGCACCCGAGTCCTGACAAGTGCATGCGGTCAGCATGTGATGCGACCAGCGCTGCACTGAAGACCGAACATGGCGAGCACACTGCAAAACACTCCCGTGTTCTGTCTTCAGAGCCTGAACCGCCGCTCATTAGTGCAGCGCCGGCCGCATTACCTCATGCTGACCGCGTGCGCACTTATTGTCAGGAGCAGGGCAATGACTATTACACAGCCGCAGCCCCACTCGAATGGCGGAGATGAGAGAAACCCCTAATTTACGTCGTTATTCCCCTGAATGCTGCGATCAAAGCGGACCATGGGGATTCAAGGGGAAAATGAGAAGGGGGGGGATGCCCCTTGTGTCGCGTGACAGGGATGCGATTGAGGGACATACCGTATATGGGCAGACAGCCCAGGGTCCTTCCCCAGGGCTGACTTACCATATTTCCTGTTAGGGCATACTTTGGTATGTCCTAACAACTGCCTGTGTACTATCCGTACACAGACTAATGTACTGGAATATAGATTTAGGCCAGTACATTAAAGTTTAAAAATAAAGTAATATTAAATTTAAAAAAAATACACATACACCTTTTTTGCAATAAACATTAAAATAAGTCTCAATACACAAAATATACACATTCAGTATTGGCGTGGCCGTAATAACCTGCATAACAATATTTTTTTGCCGTTTATGATGTGTACGCTGTAAAAAAATAAAATAAAAATTAGTAATTAACCCCATCATGTACCTTACACATTAACCCATTATGACTGGGAAATATGATGGGGTTAATTACTATTAACGTGAGGCATATTTAAAATTCATCACACCTCGCGCCTCACATCAGAAAATAGAGGAACTTATTTTTCTTTATTACTGTTGGCAAAGTATCGTTATCGCAATACCACACAAAGTATCATTATCGAAGTCCAAATTTTGGTATAGTGACAACCCTAGTCTGTAAAGGTAAAAATGTACTTTTTTTCTGAAAAAACTTAGACATTTTTTATTTTTACAAGGAATAAAGGTGAAAAAGCACCCCAACATTTGTAAAACAATTTCTCCCGATTACGCAAATACGCCATATGTGGTAATAAACGGCTGTTTGGACCCACAGCGGGGCTTAGAAGGGAAGGAACGCTATTTGGCTTTTGGAGCTCAAATTTAGCTGGAATGGTCTTCGGGTGCCATGTCGCATATGCAAAAACCCTGAGAGGCCAAAACAGTGGAACCCACACAAGTGACCCCACTTGGGAAACTACACCACTTAAGCAGAATTTATTAGAATTAGGCTATGAAAATGAATATCAACATTATTTCCACTAAATGTTGAATTTTTTCCTCAATTTCACAAAGGATAAAAAGGAGGAAAAAGCACCCCAACATTTGTAAAGCAATTTCTCCAGAGTACGGCAATACCCCACATGTGCTCATGAATGCTTTTTCATTAGAAATTAACCCTTTCCGGAGTGATCCATTTTTTGCTTTTTCGTTTTTCCCTCCCCTCTTTCCAAGAGCCATAACTTTTTTATTTTTCCGTCAATAGAGTAGTGTGGGGGCTTATTTTTTGCGGAACGAGTTGTAGTTTTTATTAGTATTTTTTGTTACATACAACTTTTTGAGCACTTTTTATTACATTTTATGGTAGAGCCAAGGTGACCAAAAAACAGCAATTTTGCAGTTTTAAATACTTTATTTTTCACGGCGTTCACCGTGCAAGGTAAATAATGGTATATTGTAATAGTTTGGACTTTTACAGACACAGCGATACCAATTTTGTGTAATTTTTTTTATTTGTTTACATTACTTTAGAGAAAAAAAATGTGAAATGGGTTTTTTTTTTGGACTTTAAATATTTATTTAATTTTTTTCACTAATAATAACTATTTACTTTTGTTTTTACACATTTTATTATTCCCCATAGGGGGCTTGAACCAGTAAATCAGTAGATAGCTGGTACATTAGTATTGCAGTGTATTGTATTACAGTATACTGTCATTTTTACAGGCTCCTGTAACAGCACAATCGCTGTTCCTGTCAGTTAGTCCCGGGTGTCATCTGTAATACACAGCTGACACCCGCAGCATATGGCGTTGGCTCAGCGCGTGAGCCCGCTACATTCATCACCCCCACACCACGACATGCTATTAAGTCGTGATGCGCGAAGGGGTTAATGCGCAGCGGATGGCGCAGAGTGAAAATTACAATTCTCCACTGATATGCCATTTTAGTGCACTATATGTTATGCCCAGTTTGTGCCACTGAAGACAAATACCTCATAAAATATTAACTGTGTTCTCCCGGGTATGGCGATGCCATATCGGTGGACGTAGACTGCTGTTTGGGCACGCTGTAGGGTTCAGAAGGGAGGGAGCAGCATTTGGCTTTTGGACCGCAGATTTAGCTTGGTAGTAGTTCTGTTTGGCGTTTTGCTGGTATTTAGTTTATAATGTGGGGGGGTATATGTAATCTGTGCGGGGTACATCAGGTCATAATAAGAGGGTATAATAATGGGGTAAATAAATAATAATTTATAGATATGTGGCCGGTGTCGCACTGATAAATGGTGCCCAATCTTATTGGCTTTTGGAACACTCTGCACATTTTGCATCGCTATATTCTGAGAGCCAGAACTTCTTTATTTCTTCTTCACCGGAGCTGGGTGAGGGCTTATTTGTTGCGGGACAATCTGTACTTTTCAATTGTACAATTTTGGGGTACATGCAATTTTTTTGATCACTTTTTATTCCATTTATTGCAAGCCGGGTGACCAAAAACCATCAATTCTGACAATGTTTTTTATTGTTTGTTTTTTCTTATGGCATACACTCTGGGCTATAAATGACCATTTTACTTTATTCTGCGGGTTGGTATGATTATGGCGATACCGTATGTGTGTAGTTTTTTTTCAATAAAATCACTTATTTATAAAATAATTTATTTTCTGTGTCACCATATTCTGAGAGCCATAACTTTTTTATTTTTCAGTCAAAAAAGTGGTGTATGGGCTTGTTTTTTGTGGGACGGGTTGTAGTTTTTATTGGTACTATTTTGGTGTGCATGCGACTTTTTATTGTATATATTGTGGTGGTGACCAAAAAAAATAGTGATTCTAGCATTGTTTTTTTACTTCTTTTTTTTGCGGTGTTCACCGTGCGGGAAAAACAATATTATAGTTCTATAGTTGGGGTCGTTACGAACGCGGTGACGACGTTGCTATAAAAAGCCCAAGGATAGGAAGTGTATCCACACTTCAGTGATAGGATTTTCATTTAAGTGGATCCAAAATTACCTACTCCATTGAATGATAAAAAAAATAAAAAGGGGACACCTTCACAATCTTTATCATAAGGATTAAAACCTTGGCGAGCCAATGTGTGACTTACAAGTTCTTCAATACACAAAACTCTTCTGTTCTTCTATGAAAAGTAAAAGTCTCAAGTACTCCAACCACAAAATTTTAAGACCGTATCCAATTGAGACACTCACTGCTAGAATAAAGAGGCTGCAGGACTCTCCAGATCACCACGTCACTTTGGTTCCCATTGGCCTCTCTCCGCTTACTTGGGAAAAAAAGCAGTAGACACAGGAATTGTCCGAAAGATTTTTTTTCCAAAGTAAAATGATTCTATTTTGTTTCATAATTTTTTTTAAGAATGTTGTCATTGAATTTTCACAGTAAATAAAATCAGAGTGGAACAATAAAGAATCAGTGCATTCTTCCATTAGTAATGAAGATGCAGATTCAACAATGACACCATTTAATAGGCCGAGTTCCAGTTACTTAACAAACGGGCCTACAAACATGTATTAGGAAATGAGAAACGGTGGGGGGCTGGTGATTTGGGGGCAGGGGAAAAGCGGAATCTAAGTAGGGATTCCTCAGTCCCAGTCAGTTTTCTATATAACGGGTTTCACTGCAGGGAATGCATAAGTCGTGCATTTGTCCCATATTTTCTGAAAGAAGTATAAGGTACCTCACCCCTGAAGTGAGTTTCTCATTCATAATTAGGATTCTGTTTCTAATTATTTTTTTTTTAAGTAGTCTCTCAAACAGTTAGAAACTTTCTGAACAAACGAGTTAAAACGTGTAAATGACACCGATTTTTTTTTAAATAATTATATATATATATATATATATATATATATATATATACACACACACACATACATACACACACACACACATACATATATATATATATCTATCTCGGCAGAGACTTTCGAAAACCTCAATAATTAAAAAAAGAGGAACAATAAAAGTTCTCTATCTCTGTTATAACAAGAGTCCAACCCTTTATATCCAAATTTGTTTGACAGGAGGCAGGGGTGGACAAATTACCGTGCACTTAAGGAGCCAGGTACATCATTCCAGAAGCCAGTTTCATTGGTGTAGTGACCAGAAATAAAATTTTCAAGACATGAATAGAAAATAAACTAAAAAGTTATGCACCAGTAGGACATTTTTTGGGCACATTGGCTAACATCTGGCTCCTGAGAAGTCCATCCCTGTATTAAGGCGTTCATTTAAGAAACTCCACATGGCAAAATATTAACCTGTGTAAAATGCACAAACGGAAGCCAAAGGGTGTATACATAATGGACTGCAACTTCACAGACAACAGAACTGATGAAATGGCATTGAACATTAACTTACTCCACAGCATCACTCCGAGACTTATCATCTGCTTCTACTTCCTGCATGTTGGCCAGAAGACACTCCAGAAAAGCTTCCCGACTCAGATTTCCCTGAAGAGCGTAATGCACAGCAAGGGCCAAAAGGATGGCCCCATTGTAGCCCAGCGAGGATGCATGTGTTAGTTCTCCACTGGTTTTAGCATACTGTTTAAAAGACACAAATGTATTAGTGGTGGGTCAAACACATTTTTTTTCTCCAAATCCCGTTATTTGAAATCTCAAACAGAACCCTAATATAACAATTTGTAGATGGAAGATTAAACTCCATTGTGGTCTAGAAAACTTTCTGGACGATAAAACTAAAATAAACGATCATGAGAACGTGGGTCCTGAACCCCTATATCCTCCTCACTGCACTCCCTACAGTGAGGAGCTTGAATGGAGTGGCGGTAGAGCCTGCCGTTTCATTCACTGTCTAAGATACCGGAAACATCCGAGCGCTGTACTCCATCATCTCCATAGATGCAACTGCGCACATACTCAAACAACACTCCATTTAATGTCCTCCTCACTGCAGTCGAGCAGTGAGGAGGATATGGGGATCGAGACTCCGTTCTCACAATCGGTCCCCCAGATAGCTGATAATTTAGGATTCTGGTAATACCCCTATAAACCCTGATACGAATCATATTAGCTGTTTAAATGAACAAACAACAATTCAGGTATATGTTAAACCAGGGTTCATCCAGTTTTCAGCATGAGAGTTATAGTTTTACAACAGCTGGGAAGCCACAGGTTGGAGACCACTGCTGTAGACACTCTTAACCATTTCCCTGCCAAGGATGTTTTTGACAGGTGCTAGCAGGGAGGCACTTTTGTAGCCAAGGATGTATCGGATACACTACCATGGCAACCGGATGCCGATGCACTACAATGGCAACCGGGGGCCTAACAAAGGCCCCCAGGTCTGCCATAGGTATGTGCCTATTGATCAACTGATAGGTAGTGGATACACTGTTCCAAATTATTTATCTTAAAGTACTCAAGTTTAATAAAAATTAAAAAAATTGCCCCCCAAAAATTAACTAAATAATAACAATAATAATAATAATAATAATAATAATCTAAAGCTATTTTTTAGGGGAAGGATGCAAAAAAATAATTGGTGACGCTACTGTATTAACCTTTATGATATCCTGAACATTGGGAAATGCCAGTGGGATGCCGACTACTCTCATGGCTGCTCCATTCCCATAGGAACCTTTCCCATTAAATTGCTCTTTAGCTGGCGCGAACACACTATGGTACTTTCCACTTTGAAGCTTTTCAAACACATGTACTACACCCATGCCATATCCACGGTCTGGATCATTAAAATACTCTGTGGTGAACCTGAAAAATAAAAAATACATTTAAAGAAACTAAAAAACAAAGTTAAATAACATTTAGAAAAAAAGACATGCATAAACATAAAAAATAAAATCTCCAATATCGCTGTGAAAAACATTATAGCCCAAAAGGGGAAATTGCCTCGGCGTCTCCACCACTTAATGGCCTCCACCACCCAGTTCCTTCCAGCCCTACCTACAGTTACAAGAAAAAGTTAGTGAACCCTGTGGAATTACCTGGCTTTCTGCAGGGCTGCAAATAATTTTCTTGGACAGCTGCAGCTTCCTTACGTGAATAATATTTTTGTTTAGTGTTTTTCCAAGGGCTTATTCAGATGAACGTATAATTCGTCCGTGCAACGCGCGTGATTTTCACGCGCCTCGCACGGACCTATGTTAGTCAATGGGGCCATTGACGGTCCGTGATTTTCACGCAGCGTATATCCGCTGCGTAAAACTCACGACATGTCTTATATTTGCCCGTTTTTCGCGCATCACACACCCATTGAAGTCAATGGGTGCATGAAAACCGCGCACGGCACTCGGACGCACTTCTGTGTGCCACGTGTGATGTGCACTACAGTAGTCAAAACTATGAATGAAAACAGAAATAGAAACAGAGTGTCATAATGATGGCGGCTGCGTGAAAATCACGCAGCCACGCATCATATGCTGCTGACATACGGAGTTTTTATGGACCTTTTGCGCGTGCAAAACGCGGCGTTTTTTGAGCTCCTGTGAATCCGGCCTAATAGTGGACACACGAACAGAGGTTTCTGCAGTTTGTAGAGTCTTTAGTAGGTATTTTGCAGTTACCATTGGATTCTCTCTCACCTCTTTCAGGGTTTCCCATTGTGCTCTTGGAGCGATCTTTACAGGACACCCACTGATAGGGAGAGTAACAACAGTACTGACTACTTTCCATTTGTAGACAATTTGTCTAATCGTGAATTGACGAACACCCTAGTCTTAGCAATGCTTTTGTAGGCTTTCCAGCTTAATGCATCTCTATAGGAAGTTTTCTGAAAGTTATTTTCCTTGAGGCATGGTTCGCACTAACCAATCTTTCTTGAGAAGAACAGATTTACCTGGCATTGTGTGCCTTTATTTAATGGGCAAAACACCTGTGAAACCCAGACTTCCACTCTTATCTCCTTAGTAGAAACACCTTTTTTGGAAAAGTCATTAACCCTTTCAAGACTGAGCTCAATTTGGCCTTCAGGACCAGCCCCATTTTTTCAAATCTGACATGTGTCACTTTATGTGGTAATAACTCTGGAATGCTTTTGCCTATCCAAGCGATTCTGAGATTGTTTTCTCGTGACATATTGTACTTTATGTTAGTGGAAAAATTTGGTCAATAAATTCATTGCTTATTTGTGAAAAACACCAAAATTTAGAGAAAATTTGCAAAAATTATGATTTTTCTAATTTTAAATGTATCTGCTTGTAAAACTGATAGTAATAACACACAAAATAGTTACTATTTCACATATGTCTACTTTATATTTGCATCGTTTTTTGAACATCCTTTTATTTTTCTAGGACCTCACAAGGCTTAGAACTTTACCAGCAATTTCTCACATTTTCAAGAAAATTTCAAAAGGCCATTTTTACAGGGACCAGTTCAGTTCTGAAGTGGCTTTGAGGGCCTTATGTGCTAGATAGACCCCATAATTCACCCCATATTAAAAACTGCACCCCTCAAAGTATTCAAAACAGCATTCAGAAAGTTTCTTAACCCTTTAGGCGTTTCACAGGAATTAAAGCAAAGTAGAGGGGAAATTGACAAATTTTATTTTTTTTGCTGCAATTCATTTGTAATACATTTTTTTCTGTAACACAGAAGATTTTACCCGAGAAACGCAACTCAATATTTATTGCCCAGATTCTGCAGTTTTTAGAAATATCCCACATGTGGCTCTAGTGTAATAATGGACTGAAATAAAGGCCTCAGAAGCAAAGGAGCACCTAGTGGATTTTGTGGCCTCCTTTTTTTAGAGTATATTTTAGTTACCATCTCGGGTTTGAAGAGGTCTTGTGGTGCCAAAACAGTGGAAACCCCCAAAAGTGACACTGTTTTGGAAACTGCACCCCTCAAGGAATTTATCTAGGGGTATACTTAGCATCTTGACCCCACAGGTCTTCTGCTATATTTATTGGAGTTTGCCTGTGAAAGTGAAAATCTACTTTTTTTTCTGAAAAAATATTTAAAAAAATAATATTTGCAAGGAAGAATAAAAAGCACCCCAAAACTTGTAAAGCTACTTCTCCCGATTACAGCAATACCCCATATGTGGTACTAAACTGCTGTTTGGACCCACGGCAGAGCTCAGAAGGGAAGGAGCGCCATTTGGATTTTGAAGCGCAGATTGTGCTGGATTGGTTTTCAGTGCCATGTCGCGTTTGCAACGCCCTGGAGGGAGCAAAACGGTGGAAACCCCCCAAAAGTGACCCCATTTTGTAGACTACACCCCTCAAGGAATTTTTCTAGGGGTATAGTTAGCATTTTGACCCCACAGGTTTTTTGCTGAATTTAGTGGAATTAGGTCGTGAAAATGAAAATCTACTTTTTTCTGAAAAAACATAGAAGTGTTTCATTTTTACAATGAATAAAGGAGAAAAAAAAAAATCACCCCAAAATTTGTAAAGCAATTTGTCCTGATTACAGCAATACGCCATATGTGGTAATAAACTGCTGTTTGGACCCACGGCAGGACTCAGAAAGGAAGGAACAA
The DNA here is from genome assembly GCF_050947455.1 of Rhinoderma darwinii. Lineage (NCBI taxonomy): Eukaryota > Metazoa > Chordata > Amphibia > Anura > Rhinodermatidae > Rhinoderma > Rhinoderma darwinii. The sequence continues at coordinate 277,333,263 of NC_134688.1, forward strand.
TATTTGGCATTTGGAGCTCAAATTTAGCTGGAATGGTTTTCGGGTGTCATGTCGCATTTGCAAAGCCCCTGAGGTACCAAAACAGTGGAAACCTCCCAAAAGTCCCTTTAGGGGACTGGAACGAGCGATCATTAGGTCGCTGGTACAATACACTGCAGTACTAATGTATTGCAGTATAATGTCATTTTACAGGCTCCTGTAACAGCGCGATCGCTGTTCCTGTCCATTAGTCCCGGGTGTCAGCAGTAATACACAGCGGACACCTGCAGAATATGGAGCGGGTGCAGCGCATGAGCCCGCTCCATATATAACCCCCCGCACCACGACATGCTATTAAGTCGTGGTGCGCGAAGGCGTTATTGCGCAGCAGAATGTGCAAAGTGAAAATTACAATTTTTCACTAATATGCCATTTTAATGCACAATATGTTGTGCCCAGTTTGTGCCACTGAAGACAAATACCTCATACAATGTTGAGCGGGTTCTCCCGGATATAAAATGTCACATATGTGGACGTAAGCTGGTGTTTGGGCACGCTGTGGGGCTCAGAAGGGAGGGAGCGCCATTTGGCTTTTGGAGCGCAGAGTTTGCTTGGTAACTGTTCTGTTTGGGGTTTTGCTGGTATTTCAGTTTATGATGTGGGGGGCATGTGTAAATTGGGCAGAGTACATCAGGACATAATAAAAGGGTATAATAATTCGGTAAATAAATAATAATCCGCAGATATGTGGCCGATGTCGCACTGATAAATGGCGCCTGATCTTATCAGCTTTTGGACACTGCACAATTTCTGTCGCTATATTCTGAAGCCAGAACTTTTTTTATTTTTTCTTCACCGGAGCCGTGCGAGGACTTATTTGTTGCGGGACAATCTGTAGTTTTCATTGGTACCATTTTAGGGTACATGTGATTTTTTTATCACTTTTTATTAGATTTTTTTTGGCAAGCAAAGGGACAAAAAAACAAATTCTGACAATGTTTTTTGTCTTTTTTTTTTTTTTTTACACTTTTCACCGTGCGCTATAAATGACATTTTACTTTATTCTGCAGGCCGGTACGATTATGGCGATACCAGATGTATATCGTTTTTTTAATGTTTTGCAGCGTTTGCGGAATAAAATCACTTTTCGATAAAATTATTTATTTTTTGTGTCACCATATCCGGAGAGCCATAATTTTTTATTTTTCAGTCAAAAAAGCTGTGTAAGGGCTTGTTTTTTGCGGGACGGGTTGTAGTTTTTATTGGTATTATTTTAGGGTACATGCGACTTTTTGATCACTTTTTATTCTATATTTTTGGAGGGTTGATGACCAAAAAAAAAGTGATTCTGACATTGTTTTTTAATTATTTTTTTTGCGCTGTTCACCGTGCGGGAAAAATAATATTATGGTTTTATAGTTTGGGTCGTTGTGAACGCGGTCATACCAAATATGTGTACTTTTTTTTTACATTTTAATTTTTTTCCTTGTTTTTACACTTTTATAAAACATTTTTATTACTTTATTTTTTACTTTTTACTTGAAGACTGGCAGCACTTATCGCTGCTATAATACATTACACTACCTAGGTAGTGTAACGTATTATACACTGTCAGTGTGACGCTGAGAGTCACACTGACAGGAAGCTTATGAGGACCGGCCTCCGGCTGGTTCTCATAGGCTGCTGTGCATGGCAGACCCGGGGGCCGTTGTAAGCACCTGCAATCGGTCCCCGGGAAAGTTTGTTGTAGTAACAAACTTTCCAGTTTGTTGTAGTAACAAACTTTCCAGTTTGTTGTAGTAACAAACTTTCCAGTTCGTTGCTACAACAAACTTTCCCTGCGATCACATGACCGGGACCTGAACCAATTAGGTCCCGGTCATGTCTCCGGGACCAGAGGCAGGGGTTAACAGCGCGATCCGGGTGTCAGCGCTACTCTGAGACACCTAGATCGCGCTTTTAACACCCACCGTGAATTCACGTCGGCACTGCACAGAGCCCAGCAAGCGCCGACGTGAATATACAGTGGGCGGTCGGGAAGCGGTTAACAGAAAGGTTCACTTACTTTTTTTTTTCCTGCATGTGGATGCTTACTCAACGTGCTCAATAAAAGACATGAACAGTACAGCAGTTTGTATGTTATTACTTTAGTTAGATTATGTTTGTTTAAAATTGCGACTTCGATAAATAGAACACAATTTATTAGTAATCAATGCAGAAATCCAGGTAATTCCAAAGGGTTCACTTTTTCATGGAACTGTATTCTCCCGCCTGAAATCCAGTTTTCAAATAAGCATATTTATTGCTATAGAGAGAAAAGATAAGCAGTTGTCAGATACCTCTGGCGATGCTTATCACCTGGTTGGACAAAGAGTCAGGTTAACATGCTAAACCTTGCTCCAGGGGATAGTAGGGCTGCTTGGAAACCAGGCTGTTCAACTCACAGAACTGTCTAGACTAGATACAACTGTATCCACTTATCGGAGAGCCAGCACTAGGTCTGAACACCGGCTCCGTCACCATTGAAATCAATGGTGATGGAAACGGAAACCAGAGGTGTCAGTTTGTGTCTGCTCAGGGTCCCGTTCTGACAGAAACCTCAGACGGAATGTCAGAACGGGACCCCAACGCAGATGTGAATAGAGCCTTATGGATGTAAACAAGAATGTCCTCATTGACTGACTGCAAAGAAAGATCATGAAAAAGGAAAGGAATTGAAACATCAAGTATTTTAGGAAGTTAAATAACCTTTCATTATACAATGATTAAAGAGGACCTGTCACCTCTCCTGACATGTCAGTTTTAGTAAATACTTGCTTTCCCATGATCTTTTCTTAGAACTCTGCATCGTCATTCCTCTGACCATTCCCCTTGTCAGTGCGTTAGACCAGTTGTCACTTCATTCATGCATCTCCAGGAGGAATAACAGAGGAAAGTCAGAACACAGTTCTAGGAATAGGTGCTCCAGAATTGTTTTCTCTCTCTGTACAAGGAACCGCAACACAGTCCCATTCACTTCAATGGGGTGGTGTTGCAATTCCCTGCATAGCAGGTGGCCAGAAGTGTCACTGAGAAAAAGAAAAGGGAAGGGACCTTGGTTCTGCTGATCGGTGAGCTCCTATTAGTTATACCCCCACTGATCAGAATGTTGTGGCATAGGGAAATTATGGAAATACCCTTATAGCTTAAATGACCAAAAACCCCAATGAAGCCCATGGTTTTATTTGAAATGTACAAGAACCACATATGGTGTTCACATACTTTTGGCCATGTAATGTAGAATTATATAAGGCATTTGTATGTAATTTTTAAGGGTCCATTCATAGGGTGCGGTCAAATCTTAGTTTATTGCAGCAATTATGCAAGAACCACGGCATTAAACTGCAATTTTACTGCACCATGTGAATAGAGCATTTAAAAAAAAAGCAGCTGTACCTCTCAGCAAGATCCCTTTCATCAAACGGAGGCTTCTCCAGCAGAGACTGCACCACTGATCTGGCCATGGCTGTGTCATCTGTGTACATCAGCACTTCCAAGGATAAAAAGAAAAAAGGTTTGATTATTGTTCATCCTTGCGATCATCAGCTCTAAGGCTGTGTTCACACTTGCATGTTGGTGCAGTTTTCAAATTGAGAAAACCCCTTTAAAAGGTGGCCATACACCTTCAATAGCTGTGAAAGGAGAACAAGCTCCTGCCTGACACCTCTGGTGGCGGATCATTTCGATTAAGAAAAAGGATCGGGCATGTTGAATTTCAACATACCTGACCCCTTTTTTCCCCCAACATCTGCCAAATGAATGTGGGCACATCTAATACACATTAGGTCAGCATGTCCTGCTAAACATCAGTGAGTTCGGCCGACGATAGTCTAATGTGTATGGCCACCTATAGGTTCACATCAGCGCTGGTCTCTGTTCTGTTGGGTATCCACTGCTTTGAAAGCACGAATAGCGTAGAACTCAGCGCTGTGGCCGTCATAAAATTATAAATAATAGAATCTATTCAAATATATTAATATCAGTTTCAAAACAAATCCACCAAAGATCTCATGGTTCTGAGACAGAGGCTATGACGCCAATGTGAACAGAGCCTGACCGGTTTATTCACCAGATTTATACTCCATTTATACTCCATGTACGCCATGACAACTTCAAACATTTTGGAGACATTTAAACGGATATTAAAAATACAATATTTTTTACGTCATTCTACATAATGTGGTCCAATATTAAATTACTGGTATATTCGTACAGGTTACCCGCCTTCTCTACTAGATCTCACAAGAACATGGATGTCCGCTGTCACCCACCAGTCATGCCCGCTGTCACCCACCAGTCATGTCCGCTGTCACCCACCAGTCATGTCCGCTGTCACCCACCAGTCATGTCCGCTGTCACTATGCAATAGCCCAAACATAAACCAATGGCAGCACAGCAAACAGCTCAAGAATTGATCCAGTAGAGGGCCCTCCATTACTACAATGGGAAACGAATTCATCACTTGTTACCGATAGCAACCAAACAGATTACTGCTGGGCTACAGAAGCTGAAGTCTGACGGTCCCTATGGGCAACAGCTCAGAAATGATAAAGTCTGCATCTCCCCGGTGACAGGCCGCCCTCACCTGTCCCTTCCGAGTGACTGTGTAGGACTCCCGGGCCTCCTACCTTGCTTCTCACAATTATTATTCTCGAGGCCGCGCAAAAAAGTGAGCACTGGCCGAACAGCTACTGACTCCATAGTTTCAAATATCGCCCCTATGCAGTCCCCGACTAGCGCCCCCAGGAGGGCACCCCGGAACCGAGACAAAAGCATCGTATAGAGGAGGCGACCTGAGGCGGTAGCAGGCCGCACAGTGCACGTGACGAGGCGCTCCAATCACACAACGCGGAGCGCCGAGCCCACTACACACAGCGGTGTCGAACCAATCACGGGGGCCCGATCCGGCTCTCTTCTCCGGTATATAATTGATTTCTCCAGTATATAGTACAAAACACTTGTCTAAGCCGAGGCGGCTAGTTGTCAATTAAGCTTATTGTAATTATAGTAAGAAAAAACAACTACAAGGCGTCAGCGTACCCAACAGCAAGAGCTTACCGTCCGCTCTGGTGTTCAAGTCGCGCAGGAACCCGAGCACCCAGTCAAGAGATACATGTTGGCTTCCCTCGACCAAGGATCCTAAGCAGTCTCCAACCAGTGCACCGAGCAGCGAGCCTCGGAACCGACACAACTCAGCTGAAGCCATCTCTATGCGCGATAGGGCAGACTAAAACATCAGTCTGACAGGAAATGCCCAGTACTTCCACACACCAATCATACGGCACGTAGAGGATCTACATTATCTATCCGCAGTCAGGGTTAGGGAGCCGTGTGAGACGCCACACACAGAACTCCTAGCACAAGCTAATGTATGTAAACAAGGCAGATAGAACAGGGTCATGTGTGATAAAGAACACATAGCACAAGATCATGTATTACATAAGGTAGATAGAACAGGGTCATGTGTGATAAAGAACACATAAAACAAGGTCATGTGTGGTAAAGAACACATAGCACAAGATCATGTATTACATAAGGTAGATAGAACAGGGTCATGTAATAAAGACAACAGCACAAGATCATGTATTACATAAGGCAGATAGAACAGGGTCATGTGTGATAAAGAACACAGCACAAGATCATGTATTACATAAGGTAGATAGAACAAGCTCATGTGTGATAAAGAACACATAGCACAAGATCATGTATTACATAAGGCAGATAGAACAGGGTCATGTGTGATAAAGAACACAGCACAAGATCATGTATTACATAAGGTAGATAGAACAAGCTCATGTGTGATAAAGAACACATAGCACAAGATCATGTATTACATAAGGTAGATAGAACAGGGTCATGTGTGATAAAGAACACATAGCACAAGATCATGTATTACATAAGGTAGATAGAACAGGGTCATGTAATAAAGAATACATAGCACAAGCTCATATATTACATAAGGTAGATAGAACAAGGTCATGTATGATGAAGAACACATAGCACAAGATCATGTATTACATAAGGTAGATAGAACAGGGTCATGTGTGATAAAGAACACATAGCACAAGATCATGTATTACATAAGGTAGATAGAACAGGGTCATGTAATAAAGAATACATAGCACAAGCTCATATATTACATAAGGTAGATAGAACAAGGTCATGTATGATGAAGAACACATAGCACAAGATCATGTATTACATAAGGTAGATAGAACAAGCTCATGTGTGATAAAGAACACATAGCACAAGATCATGTATTACATAAGGTAGATAGAACAAGCTCATGTGTGATAAAGAACACATAGCACAAGATCATGTATTACATAAGGTAGATAGAACAAGCTCATGTGTGATAAAGAACACATAAAACAAGGTCATGTGTGGTAAAGAACACAGCACAAGATCATGTATTACATAAGGTAGATCGAACAAGCTCATGTGTGATAAAGAACACAGCACAAGCTCATGTATTACATAAGGCAGATAGAACAGGGTCATGTGTGATAAAGAACACATAGCACAAGCTCATGTATTACATAAGGTTGATAGAACAAGCTCAAATATGATGAAGAACACATAGCACAAGCTCATGTATTACATAAGGCAGATAGAACAGGGTCATGTAATAAAGAATACATAGCACAAGCTCATATATTACATAAGGTAGATAGAACAAGGTCATGTATGATGAAGAACACATAGCACAAGATCATGTATTACATAAGGTAGATAGAACAGGGTCATGTAATAAAGACAACAGCACAAGATCATGTATTACATAAGGCAGATAGAACAGGGTCATGTGTGATAAAGAACACAGCACAAGATCATGTATTACATAAGGTAGATAGAACAAGCTCATGTGTGATAAAGAACACATAGCACAAGATCATGTATTACATAAGGCAGATAGAACAGGGTCATGTGTGATAAAGAACACAGCACAAGATCATGTATTACATAAGGTAGATAGAACAAGCTCATGTGTGATAAAGAACACATAGCACAAGATCATGTATTACATAAGGTAGATAGAACAGGGTCATGTGTGATAAAGAACACATAGCACAAGATCATGTATTACATAAGGTAGATAGAACAGGGTCATGTAATAAAGAATACATAGCACAAGCTCATATATTACATAAGGTAGATAGAACAAGGTCATGTATGATGAAGAACACATAGCACAAGATCATGTATTACATAAGGTAGATAGAACAGGGTCATGTGTGATAAAGAACACATAGCACAAGATCATGTATTACATAAGGTAGATAGAACAGGGTCATGTAATAAAGAATACATAGCACAAGCTCATATATTACATAAGGTAGATAGAACAAGGTCATGTATGATGAAGAACACATAGCACAAGATCATGTATTACATAAGGTAGATAGAACAAGCTCATGTGTGATAAAGAACACATAGCACAAGATCATGTATTACATAAGGTAGATAGAACAAGCTCATGTGTGATAAAGAACACATAGCACAAGATCATGTATTACATAAGGTAGATAGAACAAGCTCATGTGTGATAAAGAACACATAAAACAAGGTCATGTGTGGTAAAGAACACAGCACAAGATCATGTATTACATAAGGTAGATCGAACAAGCTCATGTGTGATAAAGAACACAGCACAAGCTCATGTATTACATAAGGCAGATAGAACAGGGTCATGTGTGATAAAGAACACATAGCACAAGCTCATGTATTACATAAGGTTGATAGAACAAGCTCAAATATGATGAAGAACACATAGCACAAGCTCATGTATTACATAAGGCAGATAGAACAGGGTCATGTAATAAAGAATACATAGCACAAGCTCATATATTACATAAGGTAGATAGAACAAGGTCATGTATGATGAAGAACACATAGCACAAGATCATGTATTACATAAGGTAGATAGAACAGGGTCATGTAATAAAGACAACAGCACAAGATCATGTATTACATAAGGCAGATAGAACAGGGTCATGTGTGATAAAGAACACAGCACAAGATCATGTATTACATAAGGTAGATAGAACAAGCTCATGTGTGATAAAGAACACATAGCACAAGATCATGTATTACATAAGGCAGATAGAACAGGGTCATGTGTGATAAAGAACACAGCACAAGATCATGTATTACATAAGGTAGATAGAACAAGCTCATGTGTGATAAAGAACACATAGCACAAGATCATGTATTACATAAGGTAGATAGAACAGGGTCATGTGTGATAAAGAACACATAGCACAAGATCATGTATTACATAAGGTAGATAGAACAGGGTCATGTAATAAAGAATACATAGCACAAGCTCATATATTACATAAGGTAGATAGAACAAGGTCATGTATGATGAAGAACACATAGCACAAGATCATGTATTACATAAGGTAGATAGAACAGGGTCATGTGTGATAAAGAACACATAGCACAAGATCATGTATTACATAAGGTAGATAGAACAGGGTCATGTAATAAAGAATACATAGCACAAGCTCATATATTACATAAGGTAGATAGAACAAGGTCATGTATGATGAAGAACACATAGCACAAGATCATGTATTACATAAGGTAGATAGAACAAGCTCATGTGTGATAAAGAACACATAGCACAAGATCATGTATTACATAAGGTAGATAGAACAAGCTCATGTGTGATAAAGAACACATAGCACAAGATCATGTATTACATAAGGTAGATAGAACAAGCTCATGTGTGATAAAGAACACATAAAACAAGGTCATGTGTGGTAAAGAACACAGCACAAGATCATGTATTACATAAGGTAGATCGAACAAGCTCATGTGTGATAAAGAACACAGCACAAGCTCATGTATTACATAAGGCAGATAGAACAGGGTCATGTGTGATAAAGAACACATAGCACAAGCTCATGTATTACATAAGGTTGATAGAACAAGCTCAAATATGATGAAGAACACATAGCACAAGCTCATGTATTACATAAGGCAGATAGAACAGGGTCATGTAATAAAGAATACATAGCACAAGCTCATATATTACATAAGGTAGATAGAACAAGGTCATGTATGATGAAGAACACATAGCACAAGATCATGTATTACATAAGGTAGATAGAACAGGGTCATGTGTGATAAAGAACACATAGCACAAGATCATGTATTACATAAGGTAGATAGAACAGGGTCATGTAATAAAGAATACATAGCACAAGCTCATATATTACATAAGGTAGATAGAACAAGGTCATGTATGATGAAGAACACATAGCACAAGATCATGTATTACATAATGTAGATAGAACAAGCTCATGTGTGATAAAGAACACATAGCACAAGATCATGTATTACATAAGGTAGATAGAACAAGCTCATGTGTGATAAAGAACACATAGCACAAGATCATGTATTACATAAGGTAGATAGAACAAGCTCATGTGTGATAAAGAACACATAAAACAAGGTCATGTGTGGTAAAGAACACAGCACAAGATCATGTATTACATAAGGTAGATCGAACAAGCTCATGTGTGATAAAGAACACAGCACAAGCTCATGTATTACATAAGGCAGATAGAACAGGGTCATGTGTGATAAAGAACACATAGCACAAGCTCATGTATTACATAAGGTAGATAGAACAAGCTCATATATGATGAAGAACACATAGCACAAGCTCATGTATTACATAAGGCAGATAGAACAGGGTCATGTGTGATAAAGAACACATAGCACAAGCTCATGTATTACATAAGGTAGATAGAACAAGCTCATGTATGATGAAGAACACATAGCACAAGCTCATGTATTACATAAGGTAGATAGAACAAGCTCATGTGTGATAAAGAACATACAGCACAAGCTCATGTATTACATAAGGTAGATAGAACAAGCTCATGTATGATAAAGAACACATAGCACAAGCTCATGTATTACATAAGGTAGATAGAACAAGCTCATGTATGATGAAGAACACATAGCACAAGCTCATGTATTACATAAGGTAGATAGAACAAGCTCATGTGTGATAAAGAACATACAGCACAAGCTCATGTATTACATAAGGTAGATAGAACAAGGTCATGTGTGATAAAGAACATACAGCACAAGCTCATGTATTACATAAGGTAGATAGAACAAGGTAATGTGTGATAAAGAACATACAGCACAAGCTCATGTATTACATAAGGTAGATAGAACAAGCTCATGTATGATGAAGAACATACAGCACAAGCTCATGTATTACATAAGGTAGATAGAACAAGCTCATGTATGATGAAGAACACATAGCACAAGCTCATGTATTACATAAGGTAGATAGAACAAGCTCATGTATGATGAAGAACATACAGCACAAGCTCATGTATTACATAAGGTAGATAGAAGAAGCTCATGTATGATAAAGAACACATAGCACAAGCTCATGTATTACATAAGGTAGATAGAACAAGCTCATGTGTGATAAAGAACATACAGCACAAGCTCATGTATTACATAAGGTAGATAGAACAAGGTCATGTGTGATAAAGAACATACAGCACAAGCTCATGTATTACATAAGGTAGATAGAACAAGCTCATGTATGATGAAGAACACATAGCACAAGCTCATGTATTACATAAGGTAGATAGAACAAGCTCATGTATGATGAAGAACACATAGCACAAGCTCATGTATTACATAAGGTAGATAGAACAAGGTCATGTGTGATAAAGAACATACAGCACAAGCTCATGTATTACATAAGGTAGATAGAACAAGCTCATGTGTGATAAAGAACATACAGCACAAGCTCATGTATTACATAAGGTAGATAGAACAAGCTCATGTGTGATAAAGAACACATAGCACAAGCTCATGTATTACATAAGGTAGATAGAACAAGCTCATGTGTGGTAAAGAACACATAGCACAAGCATTACATAAGGCAGATAGAACAAGCTCATGTGTGATAAAGAACATACAGCACAAGCTCATGTATTACATAAGGTAGATAGAACAAGCTCATGTGTGGTAAAGAACACATAGCACAAGCATTACATAAGGCAGATAGAACAAGGTCATGTCTGGTAAAGAACACATAGCACAAGCTCATGTATTACATAAGGTAGATAGAACAAGCTCATGTGTGGTAAAGAACACATAGCACAAGCATTACATAAGGCAGATAGAACAAGCTCATGTGTGATAAAGAACATACAGCACAAGCTCATGTATTACATAAGGTAGATAGAACAAGCTCATGTGTGATAAAGAACATACAGCACAAGCTCATGTATTACATAAGGTAGATAGAACAAGCTCATGTGTGGTAAAGAACACATAGCACAAGCATTACATAAGGCAGATAGAACAAGGTCATGTCTGGTAAAGAACACATAGCACAAGCTCATATATTACATAAGGTAGATAGAACAAGCTTATGTGTGATAAAGAACACATAGCACAAGCTCATGTATTACATAAGGTAGATAGAACAAGCTCATGTGTGATAAAAAGAACATAGTACAAGCTCATGTATTACATAAGTTAGATAGCAGGGGCGTAACTAGGAAAGACTGGGCCCCATAGCAAACTCTTTACCAGGCCCCCCACCCCGGCTACCACAAGCAGCCCCCCTTATAAATAGTGCCCCCTGTAGAATGTGCCATACAGCCCCCCTTTAGATAGTGGTATATAGCCCCGCATATCCCCACCTCCCCCTTGTAGATAGTGCCATACAGCCCCCTGTAGATATCACCATAATGCCCCCACTGTATATAGTGCTATACAGCTCCCACTGTATATAGTGCCACACAGCCCCCCTCCCTTGTATATAGTGCCACACAGCCCCCTTAGTAGATAGTGCAGCACACCCCCCCCCCTTAGTAGATAGTGCCACACACAGACCCCTGTAGATTTCGCCACACTCAGACCCCTGTAGGTATAGCCACAACCCTCCCCCTTGTAAATAGTGCCATACAGTTCCCCCATGTGTATATTGCCACACAGCTCCAGCTTGTGTATAGTGACACACAGCCCCCCCTTGTGTATAGTGCCACAAGGCAATGGCGCATCTGAGAAAGTTGTATCAGCCAGGGAGATGTTAATCAAACATGGAAAGGTGGGTTTGGAGACAGGACTATATAACTCTTCAGGATAACGGCACCACCCCATGACCCTTTAATGAGTAATTAGCATATAGTGTGCGCCGTTTTAAAACTGGATTAGCGCATGTTGGCGGTTCAAGGGGTTAAAACTACCAGACAGGTTCCCATGAAATATACAATAAATTGAGAACAATTCCATCTGCCTGCAATTTTGTCATTATAAATATATCCTATATAATTACAGATCCAGAACCAAGCTCTGACATATATAGACTACCACAACCAAGCTCAGTACATAAATACAGCACTAGAACAAAGCTCTGACATATATACAGCAGCAGAACAAAGCTCATTACATATATACAGCACTAGAACCAAGCTCAATACATATATATATATATATATACAGCACTAGAACCAAGCTCAGTACATAAATACAGCACCAGAACAAACATCAGTACATACATACATCCCCAGAACCAACTCAGTACATATATACAGCACCACAACCAAGCTCAGTACATAAATACAGCACCAGAACAAACCTCAGTACATAAATACAGCACTAGAACCAAGCTCAGTACATACATACATCCCCAGAACCAACTCAGTACATATATACAGCACCACAACCAAGCTCAGTACATAAATACATCCCCAGAACCAAGCTCATTACATATATATATATATATATATATATATATATATACAGCACCAAAACAAATCTCATACGTATATACAGCACCAGAACAAAGTTCAGTACTTAAATACAGCATCAGAACCAAGATCAGTACATATATACAACACCAGAAACAAGCTCAGTACATATATAAAACACCAGAACAAATACAGCTCAATTTAGTGCAACCCCTGCCGTATAGGTTTGTACGGCGTAAAACTACAGCTTCCAGCATGGCCCTGAACAATAGTAAGGATATGCTGGCAGATGCTGTTTCATAAAAAAAAAATCATACCACCCATCATCTCGCTGCAGATCATACAGTGACTACAATACTGATTAAAGGCAGAATAAACATTTACATTAAGTGACTCACCGGTGACGTCTCAGATTCTAGTTCTTTTTTTCTCCCTCTGGTCCAGACCTCTATGATGGATTTCTCCAGGCCATGACCCATTTCTGCAGTTTTCTGCTCAGGTGTCTTCAGCTTCTCACTTTTAAAAAATGTCTGCACCTGTAAACAAAGATAAAATTCTCAACACATCTAAATATAATAAAGCGCCATACACTGCACCTCTTACTGTAATAGCGCCATACACTGTGTCCCTGATTATAATAGTACCATACACTGTCCCACACACACACCATGCCCCCTGTAGATAGTGCCCCCATAGCCCACTGTAGATAGTGACCCTCATAGAGCCTCTGTAGATAGTTCCCTACATAGAAGCCCCTGTAGATAGTGTCCCACATACAGCCCTCTGTAGATAGTGCCCACATATGGACTCCAAGGGCAGCAAGGCAATAGTGCTAACCACTGAGCCACTGTGCTGCCCTACATATAGCTTCCCCTATAGTGCTCCACGTATAGCCCACCTCTGTAGATAGTGTCTCACATATAGCTCCCTCTGTATATAGTGTCCCACATATAGACCTTCCCTGTAGACAGTGCCCTACATATAGCCCCCTGTAGCTAGTGTCCCAGAGGTAACCCACCCCTGTATATAGCGTCCCACATATAGCCCACCCCTATAGAAAGTGCCCTAAAAATAAATCCCCTATAGATATTGCGCTAAATATAGCCCACCCCTGTATATATTGTCTCACATATAGCTCCCCCTGTATATAGTGCCCTACATATAGACCCCCCTGTAAATAGTGCCCCACCACCACATATAGACCCTCCTGTATATAGTGGTCCACATCCCCACATATAGACCCCCCCTGTATATAGTGGCCCACATCCTCACATATAGAACCCCCTGTATATAATGGCCCACATCCCCACATATAGACCCCTGTGTATATAGTGGCGCACATGCCCCACATGTAGACCCCCCCTGTAGATAGTGTCCCCCATCCCCACATATAGACCCCCCTGTAGATAGTGCCCCACATATAGAACCCCCCAGTAGATAGTTGCCCACATCCCCACATATAGACACCCCCCCTGTATATAGCGGCCCACATCCCTACATATAGATGACCCCCCTCCTGTAGATAATGCCACTTAAAGTTTTATTATGAAAAAAAAAAACTTGACATACTCACATGATACCGTTCCCGCGCCGTCCGATGGCAATGCAGATCTGCTCTCTTCTGAGCAGGTCTGCTGGAGCTGAACGACGTGTCGTTCAAAGGCGCTGATTGGCAGGGCAAAATGACTTGCCCCATCAATCAGCGCCTTTCAAGCACGGAAGCAGCGCAATGACGTCATCGCGCCTCTAGCGTCGTTGTAAGGCACTGATTGGCGGGGCAAGTTATTTTCCCGGCCATTTAGCGCTAATGCATGTATTTGTACCTGCGTGCTATAGACGCAGGTACAATTACTGCTAGACGGGGTGGCTGTTGCTAGCATCGGGGCCCCCTCTGGTGCTAGCGGCGACGCCTACGGTCATGAGAGGGCCTGTGTCACCCGACCCATACATGTTAGAGGCTCGACAGCGCGGGCCCCGTAGTAGCGGCGCTACAGCTGTAGCAACCATAACGGCTGCTAGCAGCACCACCGGGCATATGGGGGCGTGGCGGCTGGCGGCACGGGCCCCCTCAAACCGCGGGCCCCGTAGCAGCCGCTATGGCTGCTACCGCGGTAGTTACGCCACTGGTAGATAGAACAAGCTCATGTGTGATAAAGAGCACATAGGACAAGCTCATGTATTAAACAAGGTATATAGAACACCTTTATGAGTGATATATAGAACAAGATCATGTGTGAGACAGGATACACAAAACATTCAGGAACTGACCTCAGCAGAGGCAAGAAGAGAAACATTCTATTAGGAAAGGTTAGGGAATGTTTTGTTTCTACCTTGTGCCAGTTTCTATTCATACGCACGGAGGAGTGAATTTCCAAAAGAAGTGTGAAAGCCATAGAGTCACTGAATAAATCTTCGTTAAGGGGTTGTCCAGAAGAGGAAAAAAATTGTCTTCTTTCTTCCAAAAACAATGCCACACCTGTCCACAGGTTGTGTCTGTTATTGCAACTCAGCTCTATTAAAATGCATGTGGACAGCTGTTTTTGGAAGAACGCAGCCATGTTTTTATAATGAATGGGTTAATGTCAACATCCCTAGTGATATAGAGCAGTGAAGATTAATTTCAATTTCCATGGTGGTTTAGGGTAGAGGGGCCCGCTTCCCTGGTGGTGTAGGTAGTGGAGGAGTTAATGTATGCTACACTAGAGGTTTGGGGTAGTAAAGGGTTCATTTCTGCTCCCCTGGTGATAGTGAAGGGGTGAATCCTTGTTGCATAATGGTTTACTCACTTCTCCACATTATGTTCACTTCAGCTGAAAAAATCATCCTAGGTAAGGGATTCTGACCAATCTGGTTTGTTGAGAAAATTACTACTACAGTAACTTCCCAAACCACCCCTTTTTAAAATAAATTCAAAACTTTTGTTTAATTTTATTTGTTTATATGTAGTTTCTGCAACTTTTGCCATTTAGCTCATATTATGTATAATGTATTGAGATAATTGGTGAGCAAGGCCACCATCAGGGCAGTACAGGTGGTAGTACCCTCAAGGGCCTGGCCAAACAAGGGGCACACTATGATACACGCAACCTGACACCTTAGAATTATATGAAACTAGTATAGAAAACCCGTTAGGCTATGTTCACACAGAGTATTTTGGGGGAGGAATATCTGCCTCAAAATTCCGTTTGGAACTTTGAGGCAGATATTCCTCTCCCTGCACGCCGATTTTTGCGGCGATTATCGCGCCGTTTTTCGCCCACGGCCATTGAGCGCCGCGGGCATAAAACAGCAAGAAATACGCTTTCTCCTGCCTCCCATTGAAGTCAATGGGAGGTCAGAGGCGGAAGCGCCCGAAGATAGGGCATGTCGCTTCTTTTTCCCGCGAGGCAGTTTTACTGCTCGCGGGAAAAAGACGCCGACGCCTCCCATTGAAATCAATGGGAGGCGTTCTCGCTCCGTTTTTGCCGAGTTTTGCGACGCGGTTTCCGCGTCAAAAAACTCGGCAAAATACCCCGTGTGAACATAGCCTTACATGGGTTTGCTAGCAAAAGGAATGCAGTGGTCTGTTAATATATATAAATGCTCCCCATAGCTGACCCACAAAGTATAATGCCCCCCTACACAGTATAATGCTCCCCATAGCTGCCCCCACACTATAATTCCCCCAATAGCTGCCCCACACAGTATAATGCAACCCATAGCTGTCCCCACACAGTATAATGCCACCCAAGATCAGCTCCTCCCACGGTATAATGCCCCTCATAGCTGCCCCCACAGTATAATGCCCCTCATAGCTGCCCCACACAGTATAATGTCCCCTATAGCTTCCCTCACACAGTATAATTCCCCCCTAACTGCCCCCACACAGTAGAATGCCCCCATAGCTGCCCCCACAGTATAATGCCCCCATATCTGCCCCACACAGTATAATTCCCCCATACAGTATAATGCAGTATGGGGGATAGCTTCCTCCACACAGTATAATGCCCCCCAAAGCTGCCCCCACACAGCATAATGCCCCCTCCCTCCCATACACAGTATAATGCCCCCATATGTACGGACCAAATAGAAAAATAATAACATACATACTTACCTATCCCCGTTCCCATGATGAGCGGAGGATCCTTTGCCTCCTCTGCACTGTGCTCAGTGTGCTGTGAGCGGCTCGGCGAAGGCAGGCGCGATGTAGTGACGTCATCGCGCCTGTCTGAGTCACTCACATTGCACAGACCGGAGGAGTAGGATCCTCCACCCAGCGGGAGAACGGGGATAGATAAGTATGTATGTTATTAGTTTTCTATTAGGTCTGTACATATGGGGGCATTATACTGTGTATGGGAGGGAGATGGGGGCATTATACGGTGTATGGGATCGAGATGGGGGCATTATACTGTGTATGGGAGGGAGGGGGCATTATAGCTATGCCACTAATCACTCACATCACCTTCCTCAGTCTTCTGGCTGTGGGCGGAACTAACGGGCTGTGAGCGGAGCTCTATATGGGCGGAGCTCTATGTGAGATTCGGACACCACGTCCTTCTCGATTATAGAATAGATAACTTTATTTCTGGCTCTGCAAGAAGCTTGTTCATATTGACTTATGTAGATAGTGTTGAGTTCAATAGCAGCAGTATAAATCTGTCTTTAGAACAGCACACCCTAGTTGTTGCTCCAGGCAGTCCGAATTTTATCATTTAACTTAATGGTTCATTTAGGGAAGCAGGAGCTAACAGAAAAACACAGCTCCAACCTCTATAAAGATATATTATTTTTTTTCTTTATCAAAGATTTGTATTTTGAAAATATAACAATACAAAAACATTTCACGGTTTGTGCAAAAAAGTAGAAATTTGCACGCAGTGCAATACATTCTAGTGAAGCATCATAGCATAACAACAGTATTCATATATATATATATATATATATATATATATATATATATATATATAAAAACAAGTATAAGAACAACAATAGGAGGTAGCCTCCTACCTATCGGAATTGAATGATAAGAGAGATATAACGGCAATAACAGTATCATGTTCGCATTAAATCAGTGCAATAGTCAGGGAGACCGCCCCCCCAGTAAAGTGAGAAGTGACACATATAAGAGCACTTTTGAGTATATGGACACACCACACATAACATCAGACCACAAAGGGAAAATACATACAGACAAAAGCGCCTCATGTAGGTGCTATGATTCATTCAGAACCTGCCATCCAACTAGAGAGGTAGATCAGTACCATCCCGGAATCCAGACCACACCATCCAATTCTGGACGAAGATCCCCGATTTGCCCCTATCCACGGACAGCAACTCCTCCATCCTCATGATCCCTGTAATGGCAGGAAGGAGGTGAAGGGAAAGTGAGCCCTAATCTACCCACCGCCCTGTCCCTGCCTACTTGCAACGACCCGCCCTAGGCGACGGGGTACAACTGGGCGGCGGTCCCTACTCTGCCTAAGTGCACGGGAAAACAAACAGGGAACACGCAAGGGAAGGGGCAGTAGCCCACGGAACGCCACGAGGAAACGGAGCGGTGAATGAGTAGTCAGGACCAGGATAAGGTGGAGTATACCCAAGTGAGTACGGAGGAGGAAGCAAGCCGGAGGCAAAGCAAAGCAGGTAAGCAGAACAGCAGCAAGGCAGAAGCACGGCAGGAGCAGGCTGGAGCAAGCAGCAGTGGGGCCAGGAATCCAAAAGAATTACAAGCACTGAGGAGGAGAACACAGCAGGTAATAAAGGACAGGGGGCGGAGCTAACTCCGACTGACCAGGCCGCGATAGGCTCTCCCACTCCTGAGCCTGCCACCCTGGTTGGTGGGAGATGGTGTCAGACGAACAGGTCTGGCCTCAGGTGTGGATTGATTAATCCCAGGAGTATACCTAGACGTAGTACCTGGCAGATCCCTAACAGTACTCCCCCTTTTATGAGGGGCCACCGGACCCTTACTAAGAGGACCCGGTTTAGTAGGGAAGAGAAGGTGGAACCTCCTGATCAATACCCCAGCGTGAACATCTCGAGCAGGTACCCAAGTCCTCTCCTCCGGCTCGTATCCTCTCCAATGGACCAGGTACTGGAGGGAGCCCTGGACCATCCTACTGTCCATAATCTTGGCCACCTCGAATTCCACCCCCTCAGGGGTGAGAACGGGAACAGGAGGTTTCCTCGAGGGGGACCAGGACGGGGAGCAGCGTTTAAGGAGGGAGGCATGGAAGACGTCATGTATGCGAAAGGATGGGGGCAGCTCCAGACGGAAGGATACAGGGTTGAGGACTTCAATGATCTTATAAGGCCCAATAAATCGGGGAGCAAACTTCCTGGACGGGACCTTAAGGCGCAAGTTCCTGGACGACAACCAGACCAAATCCCCGACGACAAACCGGGGGTTAGCAGAACGTCTACTATCCGCCTGAATCTTTTGTGCGCTCTGGGACGCCTCTAGGTTCTTCTGAACCTGGGCCCAGACAGTGCACAGTTCCCGATGAACATCCTCTACCTCAGGATTATTGGAACAACCAGGGGAAACGGAGGAGAACCTTGGGTTAAACCCGAAATTACAGAAAAACGGGGAGACCCCTGACGAGTTACTGACCCGGTTATTCAGGGAAAATTCAGCATGGGGAAGGAATGAGACCCAATCGAATTGACAGTCAGAGATGAAACACCTTAAATATTGTTCCAGGGACTGGTTAGTCCTCTCCGTTTGGCCATTAGTTTCGGGATGGAAGGCGGAGGAGAAGGACAGATCAATCTCCAACTTTTTACAAAAGGCTCTCCAAAATAAGGAAACAAATTGTACCCCTCTGTCAGAAACGATATTGACTGGGGCCCCATGGAGACGCAGGATGTGTTTCACAAACAAAGAAGCTAACGTCTTGGCGTTAGGTAGCTTCTTAAGGGGCACAAAGTGGCACATCTTGCTGAAGCGGTCTACTACCACCCACACCACCGACTTGCCCTGAGATGGAGGCAAATCGGTGATAAAATCCATGGAGATATGGGTCCAAGGTCTCTGGGGAATGGGCAAGGAACGTAGTAGGCCCGCAGGTCGGGACCTAGGGGTTTTGGACCTAGCGCAAACCTCACAAGCGGCGACGTAAGCCCTAACGTCTTTAGGCAACCCAGGCCACCAATAGTTTCTGGTAATGAGGTGTTTGGTGCCCAAGATGCCAGGATGACCAGATAGAGCGGAGTCATGGTTTTCCCTGAGTACCCTTAGCCGGTATTGCAGGGGAACAAACAGTTTGTCTCCAGGGACGTTCCCGGGAGCTGCACCCTGATCAGCCGCGATATCAGAAGCTAAATCAGAATCCGTGGCAGAAATGATTATACCAGGGAGTAAAATACAAGCAGGATTTTTCTCTGAAGGAGGATTGGCCATGAAACTACGTGACAGGGCATCAGCCTTAATATTCTTGGACCCAGCCCTATAGGTAACCAAGAAATTAAATCTGGTAAAGAATAGTGCCCACCGAGCTTGTCTAGGATTAAGCCTCCGGGCCGATTCTAGGAAAACCAGATTCTTGTGATCCGTAAGGACCGTTACCTGGTGTCTGGCCCCCTCCAGGAAGTGCCGCCACTCTTCAAAAGCCCATTTAATGGCTAAGAGTTCGCGGTTGCCAATATCATAGTTACTCTCCGTGGGCGAAAACTTCCTAGAGAAGTAAGCACAGGGGCGGAGATGGGTGAGGGAGCTGGTACCCTGGGACAAGACGGCCCCCACTCCCACCTCGGATGCGTCAACCTCCACAATAAATGGCTCCTCTTGGTTGGGCTGAATCAGCACGGGGGCCGAGATAAAGCACTTCTTGAGGGTCTCAAAGGCCTGGACGGCCTCAGGGGGCCAATGGAGGACATCAGCACCCTTGCGAGTAAGGTCCGTAAGAGGCTTAGCGACGACCGAGAAGTTGGCAATAAATCTCCTGTAATAGTTGGCGAACCCTAAAAAACACTGTAACGCCTTAAGGGAGGCAGGTTGGACCCATTCCGCCACAGCCTGAACCTTGGCAGGGTCCATGCGGAATTCATGAGGAGTGAGGATTTGCCCTAAAAATGGTATCTCCTGTACCCCAAAGACACATTTTTCAGTCTTAGCAAACAGATTATTCTCCCGAAGGACCTGGAGCACCTTCCTGACATGCTCCACGTGGGAGGACCAGTCCTTGGAAAACACCAGTATGTCATCAAGGTACACAACAAGAAAATTACCCAGGTAATCTCTCAGGATTTCATTAATAAAATTCTGGAAGACAGCAGGGGCATTACACAACCCAAAGGGCATGACCAGGTATTCGAAATGACCCTCGGGTGTGTTGAACGCAGTTTTCCACTCATCCCCCTCTTTGATGCGGATAAGGTTATATGCCCCCCGTAGATCGAACTTAGAAAACCATTGGGCTCCCTGAACCTGATTAAAAAGATCCGGAATCAAAGGAAGTGGGTACTGGTTCCTTACGGTGACCTTATTCAGGTTCGGGTAATCAATGCACGGCCTAAGACCACCATCCTTCTTCCCCACAAAGAAGAAGCCAGCACCTACAGGAGAAGTCGAGTGGCGAATGAAACCCTTGGCCAGGCATTCTTGGATATACACCCTCATAGCTTCACGTTCAGGACATGAAAGATTAAATATCCTACCCTTAGGAAGCTTGGCACCAGGCACCAAATCGATGGCGCAATCGTAATCTCTATGGGGAGGGCAACACCTCGGAGGCCTCCTTAGAAAACACATCGGCGAAGTCCTGAACAAACTCAGGAAGCGTGTTTACCTCCTCCCGGGGAGAAATAGAATTAACAGAAAGACATGACATAAGACATTCACTACCCCATTTGGTAAGCTCCCCAGTATTCCAATCAAACGTGGGATTATGCAACTGCAACCAGGGAAGACCTAATACCAGATCAGACGATAATCCCTGTATCACCAGTACAGAGCACTGCTCCAAATGCATGGAGCCAACACGGAGTTCAAAAACAGGAGTATGCTGAGTAAAATAACCATTAGCAAGGGGAGTTGAGTCGATACCTACTACAGGGATAGGATAAGGTAAATCCATAAAAGGCATTTTTAGAGACATAGCAAATTCCACAGACATGATATTAGCAGATCAGCCAGAATCCACAAAGGCACTGCCAGTGGCAGACCGGCCAGCAAACGAGACCTGAAAGGGAAGCAAAATTTTATTGCGTTTCACATTAACGGGAAATACCTGTGCGCCCAAGTGACCTCCCCGATGATCACTTAGGCGCGGAAGTTTTCCGGCTTTTTATTCTTGCGCCTGGGACAGGTGTTCAGAAGATGCTTGTCGTCCCCACAGTAGAAGCAGAGACCCTTCATTCTGCGAAACTCCCTACGTTGTCGAGGGGACATGGAGGCCCCGAGTTGCATAGGCACCTCCGAGTCCTCCGTGGAGGGGCGAGGAGACGGGACCTCGGGGGGGATCGCAGAAAAGTCAGAGGGGAGCACATTGAAGCGTTCAAGCTGACGTTCCCTGAGACGTCGGTCAAGTCGTACTGCTAGGGCCATAACCTGGTCAAGGGAGTCAGAAGAGGGGTAGCTAACCAGCAGATCCTTCAGGGCGTCAGATAATCCTAACCTAAACTGGCACCTTAGGGCCGGATCGTTCCACCGAGAAGCTACGCACCACTTTCTAAAATCAGAACAGTACTCCTCAACCGGTCTCCTACCCTGACGTAAGGTCACCAGCTGACTCTCGGCTAAAGCAGTCCTGTCAGTCTCGTCGTAAATGAGTCCGAGGGCAGAGAAAAAGCGATCAACAGAGGAAAGTTCAGGGGCGTCAGGAGCCAAGGAGAAGGCCCACTCTTGGGGCCCTTCCTGGAGTCGGGATATGATGATACCCACCCGCTGGTTCTCGGAACCTGAGGAGTGTGGTTTAAGGCGGAAATACAGTCTGCAACTCTCCCGGAAGGAGAGAAACGTCTTACGGTCCCCTGAGAACCGGTCAGGTAACTTGAGGTCGGGTTCTAGAGGTGAGGTGAGGGGAACTACTACGGCAGCGTCACCCTGGTTGACCCTCTGGGCCAGGGCCTGGACCTGTAGGGAGAGGCCCTGCATCTGCTGGGTCAGGGTCTCAAGGGGGTCCATGATAGCGTCAGCGTAGGGGAAATGGTAGACTAGGTAAGGGGCTAGTAATTATGTAGGCTTGTAATTATGTAATGGCAGGAAGGAGGTGAAGGGAAAGTGAGCCCTAATCTACCCACCGCCCTGTCCCTGCCTACTTGCAACAACCCGCCCTAGGTGACGGGGTACAACTGGGCGGCGGTCCCTACGCTGCCTAAGTGCACGGGAAAACAAACAGGGAACACGCAAGGGAAGGGGCAGTAGCCCACGGAACGCCACGAGGAAACGGAGCGGTGAATGAGTAGTCAGGACCAGGATAAGGTGGAGTATACCCAAGTGAGCACGGAGGAGGAAGCAAGCCGGAGGCAAAGCAAAGCAGGTAAGCAGAACAGCAGCAAGGCAGAAGCACGGCAGGAGCAGGCTGGAGCAAGCAGCAGTGGGGCCAGGAATCCAAAAGAATTACAAGCACTGAGGAGGAGAACACAGCAGGTAATAAAGGACAGGGGGCGGAGCTAACTCCGACTGACCAGGCCGCGATAGGCTCTCCCACTCCTGAGCCTGCCACCCTGGTGGGTGGGAGATGGTGTCAGACGAACAGGTCTGGCCTCAGGTGTGGATTGATTAATCCCAGGAGTATACCTAGACGTAGTACCTGGCAGATCCCTAACAATCCCATTCACCTCTGTTACCCATTCCGCCAGAGACGGTACAGTATGTGACTTCCAGTGACGAGGTATCACCGTTCTCGCTGCAGTCAAGAAATGTCGAAAGATCCCCCTTTTGAGGTGTGGGAGTGATCCCGGAACCATAGAGAGCAAGCCTATGGAAGCCGAGGTTGGAACCTCAGTATGGAAAAGCTTGTTGCCTAGATCAAAAATCTTCCCCCAAAAGGGACGTAGCATGGGACAATCCCACCAAATATGCAACATAGTTCCAGGAGCCCCCCCACACCTCCAACAATCAGCAGACACATCAGGGTATATCCTGTGCAACAAGGTCGGACAACGGTACCACCTGGTAAGTATTTTGTAATTCTTTTCTTGTGCAAAACAAGACACCGGTAACTTATGGGCTAACAGGGAGGCGGTACCCCACTCTTCCTCAGAGTGTCTAACCCCCATTTCCTCGTCCCATGCGGCAGTGAAGGATAATTGAGAAAAAGCAAATTTCGGCAGAAGGATCCCATGTAGGTGAGACAACACATGAGAAGGGGCTGTGGGCAAGGACAAGTAGAGTTCCAGAGGAGTCTTATCCTGTAGAAAGACCATACAATCACCCATGGAAGAGATATAGGACCGCAACTGCAAATAGGACCACCAGGTTGACCTCCTTCCCGGGCAGGCAGCCGATACATCTGTCATTGGCAACATGGCACCGTCTGGAGTAAGGGTCTCAGATATACATCCACCATTTTCTCTCTCCCAACAGAGGAATGTATCAACACCCTCCGCCGGAGGGAAAGAAGGATTATCAAATAGAGGAGTCAAGGGACCCGGGCGATGAACAAGGCCCGTAGTGCCCAAGATCCGTTCCCATACCATGAGAAACTGACGTGTGAGGAAAGGTAGAGGGAGAGTTTGTCTCTGAAGGACTGACAGCCACGGCAGAGAGGATAATGCAAGAGGAGACATAGCCTTTTCAATGCGCACCCATTGCTTACCTGACTCCGAACGGAACCAATCCACTACTCTCATAATTATCGCTGCTTGATGGTATCGTTTAAAGTCTGGGAGACCCGTGCCCCCGTCTACTTTTGGTCGGCTAAGGACAACATACCGGATACGAGGCTTAGAAGAGCCCCACACAAACTTAGTAATGGCCCTATGTAAAACCTGGAAAAAACTGGATGGTACCGCAATTGGGACGGTCTGGAAGAGATATAGAAATTTGGGCAAGACATCCATTTTGACCGCATTGATACGTCCAAACCACGACATGCGGTTCCCGCCGTATTCCGCCAAGTCCTTCATGGTGCGCTGTAGGATGGGCGTATAATTCAGAGCATACAAGTCTGACTGTTGTGTAGGGACATGTACCCCTAGATATTTTAAAGATTTGGGTTGCCACCTGAACGGAAAAACCTGAGCAAGATGGGCAGCTAGAGGTTGATCCAAAGAGATATTCAAGGCCTCCGATTTAGAGTAATTGACTTTAAAATTACTTAGATGGCCAAAGCACTCAAACTCCTCCGTCAGGGATGGCAAAGAAATCATGGGAGTTGTGATGAATACCAGGAGGTCATCCGCGTATAACGCCAATTTATGATGCCGTGAGCCAATGCGTATACCGTTAATATTAGGGTTGTTCCGCAGTGCCACGGCCAGGTGTTCCATGACCAGAACATACAAAAGAGGCGAAAGTGGGCACCCCTGTCTCGTGCCATTAGCAATAGACAGAGGATCAGATAATAGTCCGTTGACACGAACTCGAGCAGAAGGCCTTTGGTACAAGGCCATTATCCTATCCACCGTGGTGGTGCCAAGGCCCACCTGCGTCAGGACACTGCGGAGGAACACCCAGTGCACTCTATCAAAAGCCTTTTCGGCATCTATCGAGAGTAAACACATCGGTATCTTACGGGATTGGCAGTATGACGTCAAAAGGAGGGTTTTGTTGGTGTTATCCCGCGCTTCCCGACCACATACAAACCACACCTGATCATCCACGATCAAGCCAGGTAGTAACGGCGATAACCGAGAGGCAAGCAGCTTCGCGAAAAGCTTCACATCTACATTAATTAACGATATGGGCCTGAAGTTTGCGCACACTGTTGGGTCCTTGCCCGGTTTTGGTAGAAGAGTTATATGAGCCTCGAGGGATTGAGGCGCAAAGGGACACGAGGAGAACACCGAGTTAAAAACTTTCGTCAGAAAAGGAGCCAGTTGATCTTTAAATGCCTTATAAAATTTGTTATTAAACCCATCGGGCCCCGGGCTTTTGCCCAAGGGCGACTCTCCAATAGCACGCTCCACTTCGGTTTCCAAAAAATCCTCCTCAAGCTCCAAAGCCACCCCCTCCTCCAAGGTCGGCAACGCAGTATCATAAACATAGCGGTCTATTTTATCCCGTAACGATTCTGCCTGCATATCATGAAATTGGCCTTTCATATTGTATAGCGCCGAGTAATAGCGTTTAAAGCAGTCAGTAATACCAACCGGGTCATGAACCTCAACGCCCGAGGGAGATGAAACTTTAGGGATATATGATGCTTGTGTACGGGGATGCAGTATTCGTGCCAGTGACCTACCGCATTTATCTGCATATTCATATGAGTGCTTGCGCATCCGATCCCTGAACCGAGCATGCGACTGATCTATCAAAGAACGCAAGGATTCTCTCACTGTAGTGAGCTCTGCAAAAATCTGTGAGGATGGAACCCGTTTATGACAGGATTCCAAATCCCGTATCTGAATCAAGAGACGTGCAATAGCAAACCCCTTTTCACGCTTCAACCGCGCCCCATGTTGTATCAGTACCCCTCGAATGACACACTTCAGTGCCTCCCACTGGAGTGGCAAGGGAGTAGCTTCATGTTCATGAACCTCAAAGAAACCGGTAAGTGAATCTTTAATGGCCGCCACGCATACTGCATCCCGCAACAAGTTGTCATTAAGTTTCCAGGATTGGAAATTAGGCCTCGAATTAGGAAATGTAAGGGTCAGAAACACAGGTGCATGGTCCGACCAAATCATAGGGCCCACGTCAGAGGTAGGGTGCCAGGTAAGCAAGTGGTGGCTAATCAAAAAAGCGTCTATCCTACTGTACATATTATGCAATGGGGAGAAATAAGTGTATTCTCTTACCTGAGGATGTAGGATCCTCCACACGTCAATCAACTGCATGGAATGCATCACATTTTTCAGTGCCCCCAAATGTGACTTAGGAACAACAGACCTGCCCGAGGAGGTGTCAAGTCTGGAATCAAAAGTCAGATTAAAATCACCTCCAACAATTAGAACGCCCTCAGTGAACTCCTCCAATTTCCTTAAAGGGAATGTGTTGCCAGAAAAACATGTTTTTTTAAAAAAAATTAAACATTTAGTGTGTGGGTGATTAAACATTGTTCAAATTTTTTTTATTTTTTTGCACGAGTCCAGGAAATATTATAAATTATTTCTAATTTATAATACTACCCATTTTTGGTCACTAGATGGAGCTGTTCCCAAAATTGCAGCATTGCAACATTGGGTTAAAAGCCCTCGCTCTAGTGAGCTCTCAGCATTCCCCCCTCCTTTATCCTGGCTAGTGCCGGGATAAACGAGGGGTTTGAACGATGTAACCTCCTACACTGTGTGTCGCCATTTTTTGAGCTAACCCACAGTGTAGTAGGTTTACATACAGTAGTAAACACACACAAACATGAACATACATTGAAATCTCTTACCTGCTCCTGCCGCCGCGGCTCCCTCCGGCCCGTCCGCTCCGTTTGCTGCCGCTGGTGCAAGTGCACAAATCCGGAAGCCGCGACCGGAAGTAGTAATATTACTGTCCGGCCGCGACTTCCGGTCCACAGGAAAATGGCGCCGGACGGCGCCAATTTCGAATAGGACTGTGTGGGAGCGGCGCATGCGCAGTTCCCACACAGACGCCGTACACTGCAGTCAATGGGACGGGAGCCGTTCGCAGTCCCTATGGGACTGTGGCTGCCGTATTCCATGTCTGTATGTGTCGTTAATCGACACACACAGAAATGGAACAAAAAATGGCAGCCCCCATAGGGAAGAAAAAGTGTAAAAATAAGAAAAAGTAAAACACAAACACACAAATGAATATAAACGTTTTTAATAAAGCACTAACATCTTTAACATATAAAAAAATAATTTGTGATGACACTGTTCCTTTAAGTACAACCGGCTTACTCGTACTTGGGCCTTATTGGGGAGGTACAGATTAGCCAAAGTAAAGATCTTATTACGTATGGATAGCTTGAGAAAAACATATCTACCATCCGGGTCAACCACTACATCCAGAATTTTATGTGAGAGTGACTTATGAATACCTATACTGGCACCCTTGGACTTGGATTCCGGGTTGGTACTGTGGAACCAGGCCGGAAAATATCGGTTCGTGAACTGTGGCGTATGGCCCGTCTGAAAGTGAGTTTCTTGCAGGAACAAAATATGTACCCGCTCTTTATGCATGTTATATAAAATTTGTGAGCGTTTTTCTGGGACATTAAGCCCCCTAGCATTAACCCCTTAATGACCGGGCCATTTTGCACGTTAATGACCAAGGATTATTTTTTGTTTTTTCACGGTCGCATTCCGAGAGTCGTAACTCTTTTTTTATTCCGTCGACATAGCCGTATTAGGGCTTGTTTTTTGCGGGACGAGTTGTATTTTGTAATGGCACCATTTTTATATTGATTAACTTTTATTAACTTTATTTTAGGAGAGAATTGAAAATAAGCAGCTATTCCAGCATTGATTTTCACGTTATAAATTTACGCCGTTTACTATGCAGCGTAAATATCATGTTAACTTTATTCTATGGGTCGGCACGGTTACGGGGATACCAAATATGTAAAGGTTTTATATGTTTTCCTACGTTTGCACAATAAAAAGCCTTTTATAAAAAAATTACTTGTTTTTGCATCGCCGCATTCCAAGAGACGTAACGTTTTTATTTTTCCGTCGATGTGGTCGTATGTGGGCTTGATTTTTGCGGGACAATGTGTAGTTTTCATTAGTACTATTTTGGGGTACATAGGACTTATAGATTAACTTTTATTTTATTTTTTTTATGGGGGGAATGGGAGAAAAGAGAGAATTTTGCCGTTGTTTTTTGCGTTTTCTTTGGACGCCGTTCATCCGGCGGTTTAATTAATATGTTAATTTTATTGGTCAAGATGTTACGATCGCGGGGATACCATATATGTGTATGTGTGATTTGTTTTGACCGTTTTACTAAATAAAACCACTTTTTGGGCCAAAAAAGTAGTTTTATTTTACTTTGACTGTAAATTTATTTTTTATTTTTTTCACAAACTTTATTTAACTGTTTTACATTTTTTCTTTTAGTCCCACCAGGGGACTTCACTATGCGATGTGCCGATCGCATATATAATGCTTTGGTATACTTCGTATACCAAAGCATTATTGCCTGTCAGTGTAAAACTGACAGGCAACCTGTTAGGTCATGCCTCTGGCATCGCCTAACAGGCAGATGCTGAAGACAGACCTGGGGGTCTTTGTTAGACCCCCGGCTGTCATGGAAACCCGACGGCGACCCGCGATTTGTTTGCGGGGGCGCCGATCGGGTGACAGAGGGAGCTCCCCCCTCTGTCAAACACATTAAATGCCGCTGTCACTATTGACAGCGGCATTTAATGGGTTAAACTGCCGGAATCGGCGCGCGCTTTGATTCCGGCAGTTGCAGCAGGAGCCAGGCTGTGTATAACAGCCGTGCTCCTGCTGCTGATCGCGTGGGTACAGTCTCAGTACCCGCGCCATCACAGGACGGATATATCCGTCCTCCTGCGCGAACTAGCAGCTGCTGAGGACGGATATATCCGTCCTTCGGCGTTAAGGAGTTAAAGGTACAAGTCTTCAATTGTGCCATTGCCACCACTCACTGAAGGAGCTCGTAGAGCAATGTGCTAAGTAGAGGCGCGACGAACAACAGGACAAACAAGGAAGGGGGAGGCAACAACAAAGACAAACAGAAAGGTGAAATAATCACCTACTCCTTGAGCTACTCAAGGAGAAACAATCAAGAATACACCGGATATAACCAGTGAGTCCCTAAGAGGAGAAGTGTCAGGACAAGGTCTAGCCAGTGCCCCGCACCCCCCAACCCAGTGCAAATATCACACATCTTAGAACCAACACTTGAATGGAAAGAACATCAAGGCAATTAGCTCAATATCATGAGAAAGTGAAATAATGGCCGACATTTGGTCAGGATCAAAACAGAGATGCCAACATAACAATACATTCCCGTAAATTTACACAGTTACCGCATGGATGCACAGGCATGTAATTAGTAACAACGTATATAATCACATAGCATACATGGTGCAGTAGTACTGGCAGCTGAAGAACATTAATTAATCCCGGGTAACTGATCAATCTGCACACCTGCAGCCCCTATCTAGGGCGAAAGAACAAGCATAACTGGGTATTATAAGACACACATCAGACCTTCGCCTCCCAAGATATAAGCAATAACAATAGAGCTTAACCGGCCTAGGCCGACTGCTGGCTGACCAAGAAACCTCTATACAAAATCACAGCGGATCAGCACGTCGCCCCCCAGGACGACCCATAGGAAAAGCGGGAGAACGACCACGCCGGCGCGGCCTTGAGCGCTGTGGTGGAAGAGGGACATACGGCCAATCAGGCAGGGAAAATCTCGGCACCTGGAGGGCAGCACAGAAGTCCGGGACATCCCCTGGGTCTCGAACACTCAGCAATGTCCCATCTCTGCGGACCTGTAGCTGGAAGGGGTGACCCCAGGAATAGGAGATCTCATGCTCTCTCAGCACATCCAGTAAGGGACGAAGCACTCGGCGTTTGTCCAGGGTCATCTTGGACAGGTCGGATAACAACTGGATCTTGACCCCTTGTAATAAGACTTCTCCTTTATCTCGGGCCTTCCTCATGATCTGCTCCTTCAGAGAGAAAAAATGGACACGGCATAGCACATCTCTAGGCCTATCAGGATCCGGGTTACGAGGGCCAAGAGTCCTGTGATCCCTATCCACTTCCAATGGATCATCAGCAGGACGCTCCAGCAGGGAGTTAAACAAAGACTGTAAGACAGGTATGAGTTGCCCCGAAGATATATCCTCAGGAATGCCCCGGAGCCGAATGTTGTTACGGCGATTCCGATTCTCATGATCTTCAGCCAGGTTAAATAAAGCATGAATCTGCTGGGAGTGATGATCCAGCCGTTCTGCATGAGAAACTTGCTGCTGTGCAACAGAGGAAACATCGCCTTCTATGCGCTGAACTTGATCGGACAATTGAGAGACATTAGTCGTAAGAGCCTGTATCTCTGATTTATAAGTCATCTCAAGACGATTCACATAACGCTCCATGTCCTGTTTAGTGGGCAATGTGGCGAGCTGTTGTCTCAGGCCCTGTAAATCATCGCCCATGCTAGCAGAGCCATTAATGTGAGGGGAGAAATGAGGATCCAGATCCCGAGAAGACGCAGGCATTGATGCAGACCCCAGCATGCCAGAGGATGAGGAATGAGAGACCCGGGCGCCATGACTGACCCCACGTGGCGAGCAGGACGGAGCGGGAAGCGCCATGACAGTTCCAGAAGGGCCCATCTCCACCCCCGCCAGCAGGGAAGGAAACGAACCCTGGGAGCCAAAGACCGGAGAGGGGGTACTGTCGGTACCTGATGCTGCAGCCGCAGTAGCAACTCCCGAAGAAGACTCCTCTGCAAGCGGGAATCCTGGTACAGTTTGTCTCCCCTCCAACGGCGCCATCTTGTGAGACGGCCCGGCAGCAGTGTCGGTGAGAAATCGCTGAATGGAGCCGGCTGAAGACATCTGCCTCGTACAGTATGGAGTCCCCGTGGTTGCTTTAGATTTCCTGACCATTTAGGAAGGTTCAAGTGTGTCTTATAGTATGCTTATGAGCGGGTTATGGAAGTGCAGGAACGGAGCTCTCAAGCAGCACGTCTGGTCAGCGCCATGTCCAAGCCACGCCCCCCTATAAAGATATATTATGACACTAATCAGCAGAAAACTTTACCTATATTTTATTTACTCTAAATAGATCCAGACTTAAACCACTTTACTTCCCTATACTATCACACATAATACCATTAACCCTTTTACCATCCTAACCTGGACTTTTCTCAACAGGAATCCCTCATTGACAAATATTTTTCAATGCATTAACGCCACTTTTATTCCATTCAAAAACTGGTTTTCTGTGAAGTACGGCTACAAAATTAGAAAATTGTCACTTTCTTACCACAAATCCTCAGTTCTGATGGCTACATTTTTTGAAAACCGTTCACACGGGGGCAATACCGGAAGCCTATGTGAGCGATCTAAAGTAAGAGGAGCTCCACTTGGCGCATACACGGCCTTGAGCTACATATTTGGCCTTCCATGAGTAAGAAAATTTGTTCCTGCAAGCTCTAACCCCCTGGTTTTTCTACTCAAGCTCCGTCCGCGGTGTCTATGCTGGATACTTTATTCCTCAGGGAGCCGTGAGGCTCCGGTACCATTACGCCACATGGCCTTCCTCCCCAGCCTCTTTGCTCATACTGAAGGGCCGATGCAGGTTATGCACATCAGATGACTCCCTGTCCCCTCCATATCTGGGTGCAGTATATGTTCTGCACTTTTCAAACAACAGCACAGAGTATTAAATAGGGGCAGAATTGCCTACATCCCCCCCAGCGCCATGATGATCACTCCGGCCAGAGCACGCTGCATACACACCACAACCCGGTCAGTGGCTCCCCCACAATCTCTGAAGATCCTGCATCCCCTAAGCCCTTGCCCCCTAGATCACAGAAGATTGCTCCTCCATCCTTATCTACATGAAGGAGACATAATTCAGGTGCTTCCAACTGGTATGAAGCCTCCCTTTCTGATCTTGGGGCCATCCCCTTCCTAACAGTTTGCCACCTCAGCTGACCCCTTGGCTAATTCGTCTGACTCAAAATAGGGGACCCTCCAGGCTTATTTGCCGCCAAGTCTCTACCAAGCGCTCTGCAGTGCTATATGAAGCAATTCTCTATAAAAAAAAAAGAACTTTAAAGACATTCCACATATTGCGGTGCGCATAGACTCCCTGGAAGATGATCACGACACTACCAGACGATATGTTTCCAAACTGCAAACTACCACTTCAATGTAAAATCTGGAACTCCACGGGGCTCAAAACCACCTTGAAGGCCTTGATAAACAGGGCAGGAGGAAAAATATTAGGGTTCGTGACATTCCAGAAGCAACCGGCCCTGAGGACTTAAAAGTAACCCTCAAAGCAATCCTTAACTCCTTCTTAGGTGAACCCCCAACTCACAAAATTAAGCTAGACCGCACCCACAGGGCATTGAACCCTAAAGGACATCCATCCCAACCTTGTGATGTGATCTGTTATTTGCACGATTGTGTGGTCAAAGAAACTATAATGAAGATAGCACGGGCCCCACGCTCTATTGACTTTGATGGCGCCCAAATTCAACTCAACCCTGATATGTCCAGAATCACCTAGCCGAAACAGAGACACCTTAAAGGGGTTATGTGCGAACCGAAAAGTATTAGCAGTGTACTCGCTGCAGTTTGTGATTACACTTGCGAATATAGATTCCGGTCCCCGTCACGCTGATAATTCGATTTTAATGGATTTTTATAGTGTTGGCAGGGGACCGAAAGTTTAGTGGCACAGCCTTCCTTCGACCTTTCATCAGTCGTCGTCATGTGGCCGGCCTTGCTGTATTCTGTGTAATCGCTGTAGCTGTAGTACCATCACGGGGACCATGACAATCACGGGACTTATAGATGGGGATTTCCATTTTCTGCCCACTGGCCTGATTTGTTTATGTTTTTGTCTTGTCAAATGGATAGTAATTTTCTTTCTTCTATTACATCTGTAAATTCTCTATATATGTTATGGTTTTGCTACTAATGTGATGATGTAAACATATCTATGACTGGTTCTTCTATGCATAAGATTTTGTGTTGTATTTATTTGTAATCCTGCTACCTTTTCTTGCTAAAGGGAAAATTGTCATATTACTGAGAAACTATATTTTGTTACGATTTTGGCAGGACTTGCACTTGTACCCCTTTTGTGTTGTGTTAAAAAATGTAAATTCTTTCAATAAATATTACAGTTGAAAAAAAAAACAAAGACTGTTCACACTATTATTGTCTGTTCCGTCTGGTTTCCATTGCCTTTTGACGGTGAGAATAGTGTAATTTGTTCTACCATTCTCTCCATTAGGAAATAAATAGAAACAAGACAGATGCGATCTGTCAGGAACCATTACAAAACTGTGTCAGTGTTCAAACCCAGAAACTCCTGCAGCAGCTCTTCTCATTGAGCTATCTGAAATGCTGGACAGCTCCACTGCTGAATCTAGTTTCTCTTGATTCTTGCCTTGATTGCTTGATAGGTCTTATCCTTTTGGCTTACTATATAAGCCTGGCCCTTAAGCCCCATGCACACGAACGTAAAAACGCCCGTAATTACGGCACGTTTTTACGGGCCCATGGACTTCTATTGGCCAGGGGCACCTTCCTGTATGCTTACGGGAAGGTGCCCGTGCCGTTGAAAAATATAGAACATTTCATGTCGTAATTACGGCACGGGCAGGCCCATAGAAGTCTATGGGGCTCCCGTAATTACGGGTGACTACGTGTGTGTGCACCCGTAATTATGGGAGCGTTGCTAGGCGACGTCAGTAAATAGTCACTGTCCGGGGTGGTGAAAGAGTAAAACGATCGCCAGTAACTCTTTCAGCACCGTGGACAGAAACTACCGATCACAATATAGAACCTCTAAAAAAAAAAAAAAGACGTTCATACTTACCCAGAACTCCCTGCTTCTTCCTCCAGACCGGCCTCCCGGGATGACGTTTCAGCCCATGTGACCGCTGCAGTCAATCACAGGCTGGATGTCAAGAGAGGGACGCGTCACCAAGGCAACGGCCGGGTAAGTATGAATTTCTTTTACTTTTACCTCGGAAAGGGCTGCCCCTTCTCTCTATCCTGCACTGATAGAGAGAAGGGTCTGCCGATTAGTGCAGTGCAATTTTGCAGCGAAAACGTGCCCGTAAATACGGGTGGAATACTGGTGACACCGGACCCGTATTTACGGGCACGGGTCCGTAAATACTGGTGCAATACGGGTCGAATACGTGTGACCAGGGACTCGTATTTACGCCAGTATTTACGGGAGGGAAAAAATACATTCGTGTGCATGAGGCCTTGGGCCCCATGCGCACGGCCCATAAAATGCAAAAGAAAGGACATGTTCAATAATTTTTGGAACATTTCTACAGCACAGACACCCATCCGTAGCGATAGGCAAAGGTGTCCGCGGCCAATAGAACTGAATGGGTTCGTAATTGCAAAACGTGTTACGGTCCGCAATTACGGACAATTTTTACGGTCGTGTGCATGGGGCCTAAACACTTCCTCCTTGCCAGACTTTTGAGCCTTCTGTCTGTAGTCTAGTTCCATTCCGCCTCACTTTACAAACAGTTGCTAGTCATTTGTGTACCGAACTTGGATTGTTTCCTGACTACATCTCTGCCGTATACAATGAAATCAATTAGCTGCCTGTAAAATGCATGAACATGCTGGGTCCCCCAGAGCAAGAGACACTCTTAGGCCCCATGCACACAACCGTATTTTCATCTATCCCGAAATACTGTCCATAAATACGGATCCGTAGCCATCCATATTTTATCCGTATATACAGACTCTTAAAAAACAAAAAAAAAGGGAGGCTGCAAATGTTGTCACAGTCATGTTGCATAGCAACGCTTCCGTAATTATGGACAGTTTTCTAATGCACATCAGTAGCTGTCCGTATTTACCGAAGGGCCCATAGGCTTCTATGGGGGAGTCCGTGTCGTAATTACAGACAAGAATCGGACAGGTTCTATAATTTTTTTCAGCACAGACATCCATCCGTAAAAATAATGAAAGGTGTCCGTGGCCAATGGAGATGAATGAGTTCGTAATTACGGCCCGTAATTACAGATGAATTATACGGTAGTGTGCATGGGGCCTTAGTAGCCACTCTCTGCTCTAGCTAATAGATAAGAATCCTGAACATGGGACCCCATCTATTTTTTTTCAAATATATTTAAAATTGGGTTTTCTAAACCAGACAGCCCCTTTAACTGTAGATGACGAAGAAATGTCTAACATAATCTTGTCTGATTGAATGGTTTATTGTAATGTCAAGTTCATTAGCAAACTATTTTGCATGTAGACCAACACAAGAGAAGACACGCTAAAATAACTAGTTTCTGGAAAACTATTTAGGCCAGTTCTAGTTGACGACTTTTCAGAGGGGAAAGATGGCGGTTGGTGGTGCGGTTGAAGGTGTCCACTGTTGCAACATACTGCCCAGCAGGAAGGGTGAGCTTTCGGCGACTGTCTACACACTTTTTGTCCAGCGTTAGAGAATTTTCTTTACACTTGATATCGGCTTCTATACGAGCGAGATGCTTGTAAAGAGCATCCAGGGCATTCCTGCAGGAATAGAGCTATATTTCAATATTTTGTACAACAGCAGGGGCGCTCAAATTGTCTGCCAACCCACAAGGGCTAAAAATAATATAATTACTATTAATAGTGTTGGGTATATACTCTAACAAAATCAATCAAATTGTGCTCATTTTTAAAGGCTTTGCTTTGCCAAACAGGGACATAGGTGACGGGAAATATAGGTGCAGTTAAAAACAGAGGTAGGTACTATATGGGGTCGTTCCTTTGGCGGTGGGTACCCTGTATTAGATAAGATCAAGTATAGGTATACAGGCATGAGAGTTTGAGGCGTCCCACCCTCCTGAGTCATTATAGCGTGAGACTGATTTGTTGAAACGACAACTGTTGGTTTTATATGGTTTTTGTTTTTAACTATGAAAGTAAAAGTTATATCTTGATGGTAACAACACAAACTTACTGTGACTGAGCTAGTTTTTGCTTCAGTTCAGCAATAGTGCCCTCTAGCTGGTGGATTTCATCTGTCAAGCCATACTGCACCTACAGTATAAACTCAAAATGTTATAGCATCATATGCACTATTGTATATGGCACAGACTGCTATATGAGTCTAGTCTCTCCGATATATACAGAGCTACTGACAGTTACCATAGTAGCATATCTTACCGGGTCCCTACAAAGATCTATGTTTGGTCTGTAAGTACGGGTCTCAAGTCGTGTGTGAGCCAGTTTTAAAGGCCCGCTCTTGTCTCTCAGATCCCCTTCTAATCGTCTTATATCTTCCTCCAGTTCCTCAATTTCATGTTTGGTCTATATGAAAAATTTGCAAGCGATACAGCCATCAGTAGACATAATTTGTTACAGAACTCTCTACTTATTAGTAAGTATAGGAAAAGGTGTTACAGTTAATGGTTTGGTCGAGTGGCTACATGCCTCTATTATGTTCAACAAACAAGCCATTCATCAACATTCCTACTCTAGTATAAAATAAAGTTTCAAATAAAAGTGAAAAATCCAATGCAGACTTACATTTTTCTCTTGCCACTTGAGCTCATTGTGAGCTTTTTCAAATTCATGGATCCTTTTCCTGAGGGAAAATTCCACGGCCACTCTCTGGGCTTCCACCTCATTATTAGTCTTTAATGGAGAAAATAACATGTGTCTATCAGTAGAATGCTCCACTTGCCATTTAGTTATATAGAAACGCCCCATCGACAGTTCACGGGCTTATTTACATATCGGGCGCTAAACATAACGGCACCGATATGTAAATAACGGAGGAAGATAGGAAAAAAGTGTAAAGTGAGACAATGTTTGTGCAGCCCTGCCTAGTACATGCTGCGCCCAGCTGCACATGTATGGGCAGGTGAAAGCTTGTCTTTTAATAAACGCTGATTTACCAAAAAAAATTGCAGTAAGTAGTAATTAAAATAATATTATCCGAATTTTACCTGTGCAATTGTCAAAGCAATGGCTTCTCTCAACTGCGCAGAGGCTCTGAGCTCAGCTTCTGCTCTCTCCTTGTTGTAACGGCTGAATTGTTCCCATTCCTGGGGAGTGGTTGACCTGAGAAGAGAATATGTCTTACTGATCATCACCACCTAACATAAGAAAAGTGTTGGAAGGAATCCCTTGATTTAGATGGAATTATCCTTAAAGGCTACATACACCTTTGAAAACGTTTTTGTTTTTTTAAACTTTCTAATTATTTTTTATTAAAAATTACTTTAGGAGATAAAGCTGCTTTGTATCCTGTATACAGAGCAGCTGCATGTTGCGCTGAGACCTGAATCATTCAGGTCAGCGGGTCTTGCGTGTCTCTGTTTTCCACCGCACGGCCAAAAATGTCTCATCTAAATGCACCCTAACTACTTCACTTACCCGCACTAGTGCAGCTGCAGCAGGGTGTATACTCTGACTTGAACTCTGACCTTTCCCACCGACCAAAAGTTACTAACAGCTCCTGTACTTAGAGCAGCCTCCTGAATACGGCTGGGATCAAAGAAAACTCCAATCCCAGCTGTTTAACCCTTTGATCGGCGTGGTTTGTCACTACAGCATGATCAAAGGCAACTCCCCTCTTTGATCGCATCACCAGAAACCCGGTGACGTGATCATAGACTAGGGTAACCCTCTGCAGTCAGCCCTGGGGACCTAGACTATGTGTTGTGCTAACAGCAGGCTGTGTCATAGTGACACCGAAGATAATGTATTAGCATACACTAGTATGCTAATACATTATAAGTATAAAATAAAGTTGTTAAAAAGTAATCTCTTCATGGGATTAAGAAAGAAACATAAAAAAAATAATAATAATAAAGAAATGTCTGGAAAAAAAAACTATTTAGCATAAAAATATATTTTATTGCCCATACATTACATAAAAACAAAAAACCTAGACATATTAGGTATCTACAGGACCGTAATAACCTCAGGAATATACTTAACAGATTGTTTTACGTGAATCGTGAATGGGATAAAAAAAAATAATGCCATAAATCGGTATTTTCTATATTCACGCCACAAAAATAAATGACATAACTTACATGGTAAATTTTTTTGTAACCCTAAACTGCACAGAAAAAAAAAATACAATTTCTCCCGCATAAAACAAAGCCTCACATAGCCATGTCAATGAAAAAAAATAAATTTGCAAAGGTGCAAAAGCAAAAAAAATTTAGCTGGTCATTAAAGAGGTTGTCCAGTCCCAAAAAATGGATGGCCTATCTAACTCCCAGCACCCACGCCGATCAGCCCTTCATTCCCGTTACTGCTCACACTGTGAATCGCCAACACACCTATAGTGTTGGATCACAGTATTACAGCCTTGTCCTATTGAATTGAATTGGAGAAGGCTGTGATACTGTGAATGGCTGCAACTGAGGATAGGCCATCAATTTTTTTGGGACTGGACAACGCCTTTAAGGTCTTTTTAGGCATGGTCATTAAGAAGTTAAGGCTGGGTACACATTGTGCATTTTTGTTGCATGTTTGAAATGCATTTCTTTGTTCTTATGTCTTTCTATGGGAGTTTATCAAGCAAAACAAAAATGGCTTAAAATAAACTCCTTTCGGTTATTTTTCACCAACCAAGGTCTGTTTGTTCTTTGGCAAATCCCAAGCTTCACTAGATGACATTCACTCGTTTGGTATGGATGGATGGATGGATGGATAGATATTACAAGATAATAAACACACTTTTCAAAGTTCTTACCCATGAGGTACACGGGTTGGTTCCACTTTCAGCGATATATTTGGAGAATTCTTGGTAAGTGAAAGGCATGTACGGTCTATATCCAACGTTTCAACTTTGCACCTATGATCCCAGTTTAGCTGTTGACGTAATTCCTGTAGTAGGCTAAAGGAGAATATATTGAATAATGTAACACTGATAAAAGAGCCTTAGGGTCCATACAGGTCGTATATGCTGCGAAAGTCTGCAGCGTATACGACGCAGAACACCCAGGGTAATCCGGCCGTATATTTGCACAAAATGGTGCTTTAATTTGGGGAGTATATTCTGCCAGAAAAAAAAAGCCTATAACGACCTCACCGGCCGTTGCCATAGAAACTCGTCCCTTCTGTTTCAGCTGCTCCGTGTCCAGGCGGTCTCTTGTGATGACATTTCATCACATGACAGCTGCAGCCTGTGATTGGCTGCAGAGGTCATGTGATGAAACGTCATCACAGGAGACCGCCTGGACACAGAGCAGCCGGATGAGAAGTCATGTGTTGCTATGGCAACGCCGAAATATGTATAGGCTTGTTTTTTTCACCGGAGGAATTTGCTGCGAATACGCAGCATAATCCCAGCAAATTCCGCAAACAAATGTGCAGCGAATTTGCGGCATAAATTTACATCCTGCAGATTTATAATTGGACCACAGGTCATTTTATTGACGTAGTCTTTGCGTAATTTTTCCGCAGGGTGGGGATGAGATTTGTTAAAATCTCATACACTTTGCTGCTACTGTAATACACTGCAGAAAATCCAAAGCGTATACACTAAGCGTGAACTTACCCTTAGAGTTACCATTAAACCAAGGTAACCGCAATGCAAATCCATATGTGGAGATAATGGTCTAATGATAAAAAAAAACCCTGCTTCTGCAGAAACTTTTTCATATGTGAAAAAACATCATTTTAATCGAAACAGAGGTCTTATATGGTTTTCAACATTGTACATAATAAATTCTCCATTGTTGGTAACAGGTATGAAAACAATACATTTGTCTAGCGTGTTCTACCTAAGGGCTAGGGAATATATAATGAATCACGGTTTTCTTTTCAGTGGATATGAATTTGTATCTTTAAGGCCCCATGCACACAACCGTAAAAAACCTCCGTTTTTGCGGACCGCAATTGCGGCCCGCAAAAATGGACCCATTCACTTTCATTGAACGTGGACACCTTTCCGTAGCGCTACGGGTGGGTGTCCGTGCCGTTGAAATGTTCCGAAAATTATGGAACATGTCCGTTCTTTTGCATTTTGCGGGCCGTGCTCCCATACTTTGTATGCCCGAAAATGCGGGTGGCAGTCGGCGGCTGGCCGTGCCCGCAATCACGGGCCGTGATTGCGGGCACAGTCGTGTGCATGGGGCCTAAAACCAGCTGCAATCTGTATACTGTTAAGGAACTTAGATGACCAGCTTAAGGTCTGTAAACATCTGCGTCACAACTTCCATTCATAAGGGAAGCATGATGCTATGCCTGATCCATTGTACATCAGATACCAAAGGCGCCCGATGGAACCCATTATTTATAATGGGTCTGATGGAGGTTCTGCCGTGGTAGCCGTTGTTTTGACTGCAAGAATAGCGCTGCATGCCGTACTATTCTTACTGTCAAATACAACAGACGGCACTTTTAACAGGGTATTAGTGTAACTTTGTATTTTTAAGGGGAACTCTTTTGAGTCAGATTTACAAATAGTAAATATGTAAAGGGATCTTATAACTAAGGTTGAATGCACCAAATGCCTAGGAAAACCGCTGCTTGTTTAAACTCAAAAGGTATGAGAAGCTTGACCTGGCATAATGATTTTCACATGGATCTACACAAGGCAATACATAACCATTTCTAACCCTACATTTACCAGAGCTGTTCAAAAGCCTCACTGATCTTCTGCTGCAGTGCCTTCCGAACACCTTCTATCACCTCCACCTCTTTGTGCAGCTCATCCTCCACCGGGTCTTTCACCAGGTCAATGTCTCGGCGGCTCTCACGTAGAGTCAGACACTCTATAGCTACATCTGATGGCACATTCTTAGCCTGCAGGGCACGTT
This sequence comes from Rhinoderma darwinii, assembly GCF_050947455.1. NCBI lineage: Eukaryota > Metazoa > Chordata > Amphibia > Anura > Rhinodermatidae > Rhinoderma > Rhinoderma darwinii. Next base: position 277,374,555 of record NC_134688.1, read on the forward strand.
CTGCTTCATCTTTCATCTGCAACCACCCAAGAGAATATTAAGAATAATAGAAGCGATATCAATAAAAACGTAACATATTTATAAAGAACTTACCTGTCTGTGCTCCTGCTTTTACCATTATAAACCACTTCTGTAGTGCTCATATCATGTTCATCGTGATGTCACGTTCATGTTTTACCTGGACTGTTTGGCTACACTATTGTTTGTGACCAACTTTTTCTCATTTGGATTACTGACGCTTTCCCTTTTTGACCTCAGCTAGTTTGATTTTCCTTGTACTGCACTTTTGCAGACCCAAACCAAAGTCGCTTGAAAAGGGGGGTCCTATAAGCCAAATGCGCGATTCAGTTTAATTCCTCCCCGGGATATCAAGGAACCAGGCTGCGAACTATACTGGAGTATACAATCTCCCATTGCCATTAGACAATCTGATCGATCAAGGTGGGTAACTTACTCGTACATGCAAATCCCAAAATTGGAGATTGCTTGACCTTGTATTGTGTGATGACAAAGGACATGTCACACAACGGGGGAGCGTCATATAAAACTCACCAGGGTCAGGGCATCTATTTCAGCATCAACTTGAGACAGACAATTGTCCAACTCCAGTTTCCAGTTTTCCACTTCATCAATACGATCAGCAAGTCGAGTACGGTTATCCTCCTCGTCCCATTTAGTCTAGTCAAATAGAACATTTTGGTTATTCCTTGTCACAGTAGAACTACATTTGGGTCCCTGTACACACAGCAGCTGCGGTTTTACCGTGAATTGGTTAAAGTTTTGCAATGCAGACTTTAGCCGCGTGGCTTGTACAGATGAAGCACGTTAAAACTATTAGCTTCACCTGTACAAACCGTATGGCTAAAAATCGCATTGCAAAACCTCGGCAAGAGGGTGTGTTTCTGGGCTGCTGCGTATACGGCACCAATAAACCAACACCAATTTACTTCTATGAAGTTATAAAAAGTAATAATAAAATAACTAAAAAAGGCCAGAGCAAAAATGTTAAGGGGTTATCCAGCTTCTAGTAAATAATGTTTAATAGACAGTCATAAATCAAACAAAAGATAAACAAGTAACTAATTTAAATTGGTTTACATAGTGATCGGTCACATGTGTAGGAAGAGTCAGGCTCCAGGCTGTGCTGCTAGAGAAGTTACATTCTCTTGACAATGTGAAAGAGTTCTCATAAGCAGTAGTGACGTCACTCGAACACGTGTTGCATCATGCCCAGGAGGCCGGTGAAACACAGAGCGGGAACCAAGACTGATATACAAGTGTTCGGGTAGGCTTTAAGAAGAGTGAGCGTGGTGGTGCCATGGGGGGTAAGCTACAACCATCTTTTATGTTGAATGCCCTGTACTGACACCAGCTGTATCCTACAGGAATACCTGATTATAAGGCAGGCTCCTAAAACATAATTGAGCATTAACGAGGACCTGTCATGTCCCCAGAAATGTTCATCTGCTGCATGGTTCTCTTCTCCCCAATTTCAACGCAATTTATTTCATGTTTGTAGATGCAGCCATTCCTCTGCAATCGACCACCTTTCCCCCAGCATTCAGCCCATTCGTGTCGGCAGCTAATATACTAATTTATTAATAAATTAACCCCGGGGCTGTCTCCACCAAGCAGTTGTCAAAGGGGCATGAACCTCGGCAGCTCTGACAGAGGAGCCTCCGTTGCAGATTCTGTAGTTTTTGATGGACAAAATAAGGGAGAATATGATCAAAACCCATTAAGGTCAATGTGTTCTGTCAGGTCCGCATCGTGTCATCATGTGACTGATCCAGAGGTTCCAGTTTTTCGTTGTTCTGCTCCTATGACAGAGAAGAACAGGACAACAGAAAGCCATAATACAGATAAAGAGCCTAAGGGTATGTGCACACGATAACTGCATTTATGTCTGAAATTACAGAGCTGTTTTCCGGAGAAAACAGCTCCTGCATTTCAGATGTAATTACTCGTACTCGCGTTTTGCGGGGTGTTCATTACGGACGTATATTGGAGCTGTTCTTCATTGGAGTCAAAGAAAAACGGCTCCAATTACGTCCCAAGAAGTGTCCTGCACTTCTTTGACGAGGCAGTCATTTTACGCGCCGTCTTTTGACAGCGACGCGTAAAATGACAGCTCGTCTGCACAGAACATCGTAAAGCCCATTGAAAGTAATGGGCAGATGTTTGCCGACGTATTGGAGACGTTTTTTCAGGCGTAATTCGAGGCGTAAAACGTCTCCATTACGCCTGAAAATAGGTCATGTGAACCCAGCCTTAGGCTGACTAGGTGAAGATGTAGTAATTTCTCATTGCGATCTATATTTTATTGGACAATTATTGTTTATATATATGGTTTGTAACTTTATATGTGGGAAAAACGCAATCATTTGGAGGGCTGTAGGTACTATAGGTAAAAACAGTGTCATTTCTACGTGATATTGAATGATAGTTGTGAGCAGACAAAATTGCCAACCATCTGTTAACCCTTTAATGACCAGCCTATTTTAGACGTTAATGACCAAGCCATTTTTTAAGTTTTTCCATCGTCGCATTCCAAGACCTATAACCTTTTTATTTTTGCGTCGACATAGCTGTATAAGGTCTTGTTTTTTGTGGGACAAGCTGTAATTTTTAATAGCACCATTTTGGGGTACATAGAATTTATTGATGAACTTTTATTAACTTTTTTTGGGGGGAAATAGAAAAAAACCTGCAATTTCGCCACACTTTTTTGCGTCCTAAATTTACGCCATTTACCGTGTGGTATAAATAACACAATAACTTTATTCAGCGGGTTGTTACGATTGCAACGATACCAAATTTGTATAGTTTTTGTATGTTTTACTACTTTTACACAGTAAAAACACTTTTTTTTCAAAATTATTTGTTTTTGTGTCTCCATATTTGAAGAGCCGTAACGTTTTTATTTTTTCACCGATGCAGCTGTATGAGGGTTTTTTTTTTTTGCGGGACGACTTGTAGTTTTTATCGGTACCATTTTGGAGTAGATGCGACTTTTTGATCACATTTTATCACATTTTTTTTAAGGCTGGATTCAAAGAAAACAGCAATTTTTGCATGGTTTTTTATTTTATTTTTTACGACGTTCACCGTGCGGGTTAAATTATGTAATAGATTTATAGTCGGGGTCGTTACCGATGCGGCGATACCAAATATGTGTAACTTTTTTACTTTATTTTGTTTGTTAATAATAAAGCAGTTTGTAAGGAGGAAAAGTGGGTTTTCATTTTTTTTTCTTTTCACTTTTTATTAAACTTTTTTTTTTACTTTTTTACTAGTCCCACTAGGGGACTTCACTATGCGATTATACGATCGCATTTATAATACACTGCAATACTTCTGTATTGCAGTGTATTATGCCTGTCCGTGTAAAACGGACAGGCATCTGCTAGGTCATGCCTCTGGCATGACCTAGCAGGCATTCACTACAGGCAGACCTGGGGGCATTTATTAGGCCCCCGGCTGCCATCGGAGACACAGACACTCGGCGATCTTATCGCCTGGTGTCAGTGGGATGAGAGGGAGCTCCCTCCCTCTCTCCAAAATCACTCAGATGCGGTGCACGCTATTGAGCACCACATCTGAAGGGTTAAACGAGTGAGATCGATACGGTCGAGCAGGGACGCCCCCAGCTCTCAGCTGCCTCTGGCAGCTGAGAGCAGGGAGATTTGACAGCTCCCTGCTCTGTTTACTTATTCCGATGCAGCGACGTAAAAAGTCTATTGCATCGGAATAAGGCCCGTTAGTGACCGACGTAGAAACACTATGGGCCGGTCACTAACAGGTTAATTCAATGACAGTCCATAAAAACGAAAAAAGACTTTTCACCAGTGTCCTTAAAAATACATTTGGCTGATCTGTACATTATTACTTATAATATTTATCATTCATCTTTGGTTTTCCAAATTGTAGATACAAATTTTGTCTAGAAAAAAAAATGAGGTTGGCAATATGTTCTATACCTAGTACAGACAGAGTACATAATTGTTATGGGGCCGGTGGTGAACAGGGTTGCCAACCGTCCGTAAATTTACGGACAGTCCGCAAAAATGGGTGTTTTTTGCTGCCATCCGTAGCGTCCAGAAGAAAAAAGCACCGTCCGGGATTTTCGTCAGTCTCCCGGAACTTTGCACTGCGCATGCGCGAAAATTCACATGCGCAGTGCAAAGGAATACCAGGCCGCAGCTGGGCATATTTTCAGCTTCTGTGGAACCTGAAAATATGCAGGCCGGCCGCTGCCAAGTGAGGTCGGTGCTGGGAGTGGACCAATCCAGTCACCTGACATGAGGTCAGGTGACTCAGGTCAGGTGACTGGTCTGGTCCAGTCCTGTCCGTCGCTGTCGCCAACCACATTCAAAGTGATCCTCCGCCGCTTTTCTTCGCCGCATGACCACCTCCGCCTCCTGAAGGGGAGTGGTGTCAGGCAGAGCGGAGAGCAGTAGCGTTAGGCTACCGCTCTTCGCTCTGTTTGTACTAAGTACAAGGGAGGGGGGGGCGCTGTGTGTGGCTACAAGGGGGGAGCTTTGTGGCTATCTACAAGGGAGAGAAGTGTGGCTATCTACAAGGGGGGCTGTGTGTGTTGCGCTATCTATAAGGGGGGCTGTGTGTGTTGTGCCATCTACAAGGGGGGGCTGTGTGGCGCTATCTACAAGGGGGGCTGTGTGGCGCTATATACAGGGGGGCTGTGTGTGGCACTATTTAGAAGGGGCTGTGTGTGACACTATCTACAGGGTGGCTGTGTGTTATCTGCAGGGGGCATAGTTACTCATGGGGGGCACTTTTATTGTGTTGAGCACTGAGGGATCATTACTACCATCTGGGGCACTGTGGATTACGAGTTTGTTTATAGCATGGGGTATAGGTAGGAGGTGCTGGAAAAGCGAAAAGCCAACATGTCTGTGTGTCACATTCTGCAGAGATGAGTCGTGGCTGGAATAAGTCGTCACAGCGGTCTGGGCTGGATGGAGAAAAAAGGGGAAGGTGAACGATTAATCAGAGAAAACATCACCTGAGTTAGCGGGGGAAAGCTACAAGAGGAGCTGTGATTGGCGAGTCACTCCTAGAACACTGCACACTGCACAGGCAACAATTTTGTAATGTGTCCGTAAAAATGTTGGTCTGTCTGTGAATTTTAGCTCAGTTGTCCAGAAATTTCTGAAGTGGAGGTTGGCAACCCTGGTGGTGAGCTGCTTCTCCTGCATGCCCTGACACTATCATAGTGGATACCTCTAGCAACCACTAGGAGGAGCTCGCTGAATTCAGATTTATACAGCTCCCATTCAGTTCAATACTAGTTGGATGATTCCATTTGTAGTTACACAATTATGATAGAAAAAAAGAGCTCCCTAATGCAGATATATTATAACATTGATCAGCACTGGACTTAAAAAGTTTAATATGCAAATGTAATACATTTAAAGGGTAGGCCTTAGGATAGGCCAACAATATCTGATCAGTTGGGAGCCGACTCTCAGCACCACCCCAATCAGCTGTATTAAAGTGCCCGCACGCTCGTGTGAGCGCTTCTTCTCCTTCAATGCTCACACTGTTCAGTAATGTCAAACACCGAGTCTAACTTGTAGCAGCTGTTCACATTCACTTTGGGAGAAGGCTGTAATACTGTTAACTGTCGCTACAAGTGTGTCGGCATTTGACAGTATTGAGCAATAAAGGGAATTATGGGGAAACAGCATTCACACTTTCACCACGGCCCCTTGAAAACAGCTGATTGGCGGGTTGCCGAGAGTTGGACCCCCACTGATCAGATATTGCTGTACTATCCTGAGTATAGACTATCAATTCTCTCCCTCGGATAACCCCTGTATTAAAAGCTTAGTATATTTGGTGTTTTAAGTGGGGAGTGGGGACATTCTAAGCTTTTCTTCCCTGTGATTTATGTGTACATCCCGAGCGTTTGATACTGTGCCACAAAAAATGTTGGTACATAAAATGAGACTGCTGGCACTGGTGGAAAATGTGTGTTAGTGGGTAAATAACTATGTGCATTGTGCACAGAGAAATAAGTATTTGATCCCCTACCAACCATTAAGAGTTCAGCCTCCTCCAGACCAGTTACACGCTCCAAATCAACTTGGTGCCTGCATTAAAGACAGCTGTCTTACATGGTCACCTGTATAAAAGACTCCTGTCCACAGACTCAATTAATCAGTCTGACTCTAACCTCTACAACATGGGCAAGACCAAAGAGCTTTCTAAGGATGTCAGGGACAAGATCATAGACCTGCACAAGGCTGGAATGGGCTACAAAACCATAAGTAAGACGGTGGGTGAGAAGGAGACAACTGTTGGTGCAATAGTAAGAAAATGGAAGACATACAAAATGACTGTCAATCGACATCGATCTGGGGCTCCATGCAAAATCTCACCTCGTGGGGTATCCTTGATCCTGAGGAAGGTGAGAGCTCAGCCAAAAACGACACGGGGGGAACTTGTTCATGATCTCAAGGCAGCTGGGACCACAGTCACCAAGAAAACCATTGGTAACACATTACGCCGTAATGGATTAAAATCCTGCAGTGCCCGCAAGGTCCCCCTGCTCAAGAAGGCACATGTACAGGCCCGTCTGAAGTTTGCAAATGAACATCTGGATGATTCTGAGAGTGATTGGGAGAAGGTGCTGTGGTCAGATGAGACTAAAATTGAGCTCTTTGGCATTAACTCAACTCGCCGTGTTTGGAGGAAGAGAAATGCTGCCTATGACCCAAAGAACACCATCCCCACTGTCAAGCATGGAGGTGTAAACATTATGTTTTGGGGGTGTCTCTCTGCTAAGGGCACAGGACTACTTCACCGCATCAATGGGAGAATGGATGGAGCCATGTACCGTCAAATCCTGAGTGACAACCTCCTTCCCTCCACCAGGACATTAAAAATGGCTCGTGGCTGGGTCTTCCAGCACGACAATGACCCGAAACATACAGCCAAGGCAACAAAAGAGTGGTTCAAAAAGAAGAACATTAAGGTCATGGAGTGGCCTAGCCAGTCTCCAGACCTTCATCCCATCGAAAACTTATGGAGGGAGCTGAAGATCCGAGTTGCCAAGCGACAGCCTCGAAATCTTAATGATTTACAGATGATCTGCAAAGAGGAGTGGGACAAAATTCCATCTAACATGTGTGCAAACCTCATCATCAACTACAAAAAACGTCTGACTGCTGTGCTTGCCAACAAGGGTTTTGCCACCAAGTATTAAGTCTTGACTGTTCATATCTTTGACAGTGGGCAAACTTACAAAATCAGCAAGGGATCAAATACTTATTTCCTTCACTGTATATATTCGCAAATAAACTCCCACACCTCCTCCATTTTAGAGGCCAACAAGCTATTGTATTCTTACCAAGAGAATTTGGAGGTGTGAAGTAACGTTAGCATCTAATAAAGAATTATAATATTCCATTTGAAATGTATTGTATGTCTGTGATTGGCTCAATATGACATTGTATGCTATTGGCTGAATTCAAGCCTACACCCCATTTGAAAGATAGAAGAGGGGAGTATGTGAAGCACCACGACTCTTCTAGGAGTCCGGGAGATCTCCCCTTTTTCTGTAAGTATTCCGGACATTCCGGGAGAGTTTGCCAGTACAGGGTTTATATTATACAGTTTGAGTAAGTGTGTTGCAGGTTTCTCTACACTCTGGCTAGGGCCGAACAGGATGCCAGTGTGCTCCCCCTACAGTGCCAGCTACTCTATGCCCTTCATACAGTGCCAGCAACAGCTTGGCCATATCATGCCACGCCATACAGCACCAGCCATAATGTCCCTTTCCATACAGAGAGAGCTAGCGGCAAAGGAGGAACAATGTAGAGGGATTGCACAGAAAAATTCAATTTTTGTAGATTATACTAAAGTGTGAAATGTAATTTACACTAAGGAGGACAGTATTCTATTACAAACGGATCTGGATAAGTTGTAGGTTTGGGCAGATAAGTGGCAAATGAAGTTTAACGCTGATAAATGTAAGTCATGCACTTGGGAAGGGAAAATACATGTCACCATTACATACTAAATGGCAAAATACAGGGTGAAACTGACACGGAAGAAGACAATGAACTTAACTGTAGCAACCAGTGTCAGGCAACTGCTGCCAAGGCAAACAAGATCATGAGGTGCATCGCAAGGTGCTATGACAGACTTATTTACTGCTGCAGGGAAGATTGACAGTGTCCGGCAGGTACCTGGTTGTTGGTCTCATTCCGGAGAGTTCTGCCCTCCTGGCGAATCTGGTGGGAAGCTGCATGCTGCCTCTGAGCGTTTGTAGAAATGAGCACGTTGTTGGTATGCCAGTCTGGGACTGAGAAGCGGCTTCCTGGCTTCACACTTAACGTAGCCATGTCTACATTGAATAAATATCGTCATATTAGAGATAACATAAACATGGTGCTCATGGCTGCAGTGAGATAGTATGGCTACTGATAGGGGTGTGTAGGGCTCATAACAGGATGCCAATCACTTGTTAATAAAACATATGCAATAGATAGATAGATAGATAGATATAGATAGATAGATAGATAGATAGATAGATAGATAGATAGATAGATAGATAGATAGATAGATAGATGGATGCAGCACCTTAGGACCCTTACACAGCCTTTTTGCAGATCCGTGTTGTAAGGATCCCTAATACGACACTTTAGTCTGCTATGGGCCATACCTCAGCGAGCCTCCAAATTTATACAGAAAAAATATAAACCTTGTGGCATGTTCCAAAGAATGCCATATAACTAGAAATAGTGCTTCTAGGGGAGTATATAGTCCGTCACGGAGAGCCCACACTGCGGCACACTGAGGTCTTACAGGTCCGTAATGTGCCCATACAGACTCCATGTGCCCACACAGACTCCATGTGCCCACACAGACTCCATGTGCCCACACAGACTCCATGTGCCCTCACAGACTCCATGTGCCCTCACAGACTCCATGTGCCCTCACAGACTCCATGTGCCCTCACAGACTCCATGTGCCCACACAGACTCCTAGTGCCCACACAGACTCCTAGTGCACACACAGACTCCTAGTGCCCACACAGACTCCATGTGCCCACACAGACTCCATGTGCCCACACAGACTCCATGTGCCCACACAGACTCCATGTGCCCACACAGACTCCATGTGCCCACACAAACTCCTAGTGCCCACACAAACTCCTAGTGCCCACACAGACTCCTAGTGCCCACACAGACTCCATGTGCCCACACAGACTCCATGTGCCCATACAGACTCCATGTGCCCACACAGACTCCATGTGCTCATACAGACTCCATGTGCCCATACAGACTCCATGTGCCCACACAGACTCCTGGTGCCCACACAGACTCCATGTGCCACTTTACAGGCTATGAACCCATGGCTATTCAGGCAGAGTCTTAACATAAAACCTGACAACAGATTACAACCTTTCTCAGTATATTGAATCTACAAGCTTCTGTAAATGGCAGCCTGTATCCTGTATCCTGCTGAGTGCTCCTAATAATAAAGGGGAAATATACCAAAAATCCATCTTCTGGTATATTAATGATGATACAGGCAGGGTCCATGAGCAAAGATCCCATAATAGTAATAATCCTTCCACATTTTTACTATGTCAGTGAATGACACCACAGTCCGCCTCTCCCCAGCCCCAGGTACAAGGCACAATGATAGGATAACTGTGAAGCCACAGCCCCGCCATTCCTCGCCCTGGCGTCACATTATAAACCTACTTGTGCTGGTTCACAGCCTTGTACCGGTTCCTTGCTTGACAGTCTCCAATTTACGTGACCACAGTGCTCCGCCGAGTCTCTAGGAGCCGTTTCCAGGGGAACGAAGAACAACCAATCTTCGTTCAGTAAGTTTGTTTACTGGTCGTTGCCTAGTAACGTCCCGTGCGCCGCTAGGCATTCTGGTCCGGGGCGCGTTGTTGGACTCGTTTGTTCACGTTTTATTGCAATGGAAAAAAAGAGGAATGGCCACTGCTTCCATTTTCCAAAGGGCCTTCTAGTTGCTATGAGCATTTGCCCCACTTTCGCCTTGGACCAGTTTTAACAAATCTCCCCTACTGTACATTGGACTTCATCTAAGTGAGGGGGGAAATGGCCATGTTGTCAATAGCAACAGTGCCAGATCAAGATATGTGGAGGCCCATAAGCCTAATGTGTTGGTCTCCATCTTTTTTTTTTTTTTTTTTTTGAATGGGCACTGTTAGGGGCACTTTAGGCTGCTAATGTTAATTATGGGGCACTCTTGCTAGCATTGTTATTGGCGGTCCCCTTTCTGGCTGACACTATTAGTGGGTTCTCATTCTGTTGTGAAGAAGATCAGATCTTCACAGTAGATTTCAGCTTTTGTATTTCATAGACTGAAACCTGCAGTGAATCCACTGCTAAATCCGCAACAAAATCTGCAGGTAACATGTGGATTTTGCAGCAGATTCATTGTGGATTGCGGCGGAAATTGTCCTCCATGTGTGAACGTGCTCTAACGCAGAGTTCTCTGGCTGTCGTTATGGCGAGTGTCTTAGGCTGGATTCACACGAGCATGTTACGTCCGTAATGTACGGAACATATTTCGTCCGGAAGACCCGGACTGAACACACTGCAGGGAGCCGGGCTCCTAGCATCATAGTTATGTACGACGCTAGGAGTCCCTGCCTCTCCGTGGAACTACTGTCCCGTACTGTAATCATGATTACAGTACGGGACAGTTGTCCTGCAGCGAGGCAGGGACTCCCAGCATCGTACATAACTATGATGCTAGGAGCCCGGCTCCCTGCAGTGTGTTCAGTCCGGGACTTGGGGCCGAAATACGATCCGTCCATTACGGACGTAACATGCTCGTGTGAATCCAGGCTTATGTGCAAAAACATTTCCGTGCAGCAAGTCTAATGTGCCCGTGTGGGTAATAGACCATAACAAAGAATAAAGACAGCAGAATCCGTCATCCATCTGGTAGAGTGGCATAGCTATAGGGGTCACAATTGTGACCGGGCTCCGCAGCCAGGAAGTCCCATGGCCCTCCGCACCATGTCTATCCAGGTACCTTTCCTTTCATTATAGCATACTGATTTTGTAGAACTTTTGTGGCAACTACTTACCCCTCCATGATGAGTTTCCGTATATTGTATATGGTGTTTTAAATGAAGTAGGGACGTGAAAGACTAATATCAAGTGATACATTTGATTGCAATTATTGCAGGCCATTACATCCATATCACCCATAGAATATGTAAGATAACTGTATTCCTTAAAGGGGTTGTCCCACAAAACATATGTACACGTATCCCCTATCCACAGGATAGGTGAGACATGTGTGATCGCTGGGGATCCGACCGCTGGGACCCCCAGTGATACGGAGAATGTGGGACCGAAAGTCCCCCATGAGAAGCATGGGACTTCTGGGGTTCTGTGTCCGGCTTGTGTGTCCGGAAGCTCCATAGTTATGAATGGAGCGCCAGTCACAGACACCGGAAGTTTCATGCTTCTCATGGAGGACTTTTAGGGACTTTATGGTCCCCCATTCTCCATATCGCTGGGGGTCCCAGCGGTCGGACCCCCAGCGATCACACATGTATCCCCTATCCTGTCGATAGGGGATACATGGGTTTTATGGAACAACCCCTTTAAATAAATATAGTAATAATTAAAAAACCGATGCTCCTTTATCTATTACTAGATTTTGTTTAAAGATCAGAAATCAGTGAGTATGACAAATATGCAATAGGGGTGAATGATTTTTTTTAATACTGCATATAAATATATATTATTTACATAAATGTATTATTTGATAAAAGCAATTAAAATCTATGAACAATAAATGCTATTGTATAAGTGTGTTTTTTTTAATCTTCATAAACCGTTTGTGAACTGTTAAAGCCATACTTGGCAACTATTCCAGAAAAAAAATGGCCTCCCGGACTCCGAGAAGATCCGTCAAGTCTCTCGGGTGCTGCGTCCGGCGTAAATACCTTTCCTTGTTCCTGCAGTTTGCATTCCTCTCCACTCCCCACCGGCGATCGGGGCATATGCAATTTGCAGCAAATTGAAAACAAATTTAGGGACCAAAACAAATTTAGGGAAATTATTTAGTTGTTTTATCTATGCAAATTTTGTGTGAAGTTACTACCAAAGTTTGACTTCTTGTAATCTGCTGTCCACTCCCCGTTGTCAAGCGAAATCTGGCCCTAGTTACAGAGCAGAGGAGACAGACTGCAGGAAGTGGAGATGTGTCTCTTTACTGCCTGCCAATAGAAGTCTATGAAGGGGGGAGCCAGAGGAGTGGGCAGAGAGAGAAAAAGACACAGACACGCTGACCATACAAGTTATAGAGAGGGGAGGTGGTGGAAGGGAGAAAGACAGACATATACTTCTACCTCTATGGGCAATGTGTCTATGGAGAGGGGAGGGGAGCAAGGAGAGAAAGAGCCACAGACACACTGCCCATACAACTTTGTGGGGAGGGGGAGCAGAGTGAGAAAGACACAGACGTTGTCACGACGCGGGATGTTGACCCCACTGGGCCGTACCGCGTAGCGGGATAGCAGCTGGCCAAACAGGTACAATGCGATGTCTATAGTTCAGAAAGGCTACCTGAGGCAATGTAGACAGTAACGGTGGAATCAGGCTAAGATAAGGCTCCGACAGTAAACAGAAACCCTACGGGGTGCGACACAATAGATGCAGCGGAGGGCACAACACGACTCCAACACTTGACGGCATAGAGGCATGGTAACACGGGGTACAGGCAGCAGGAACGGATAACACTGGGAACTGGAACACTAGGAGACCATTTGCAAGGACAAACTTAAGATAACACAACAATGCTCAGGCAAGGATCGAGAGGGCATTTTATAGTCCCGAAGAATTCTGGGCTAGTTGCAGTATTTTTCAACTGTGCGCGTACTGGCCCTTTAAGGACGCGCACGCCCTGCGGGAGACAGTGTCCAGACCAGGAAGTCTGGAAGTCCCTCCTGGGAGATGCCGCCAGGAACTCACTTGTCCATGGCCGCGGCCGTCACAGGGTAAGTCAGGACGATGGTCCGCGGCCATAGGCGTTACAGACGTGCTGCAGCTGCTGGTGGTATATAGAGATTAGAGGGCAGGATTCTCCTCTTCTCAGTGTGCTGTGTATAGAAGACATGATAGCCATTAGGCTCCGACCCTAGTTCAGACACAACTGAGAATTAGAGAGAGAGCCTGCAGTGGGAAAAACTGCTAGAAAATGCAGAATACAAGTCATATAATGGCCAGAAATAGTGTTAATTCCTCATGCACACACATCAGACAGCTTATTCTGAAAAGTCACCTGAAAAGTTAGGTACGCTTTAAAGGGGTTATCCAGGATTTTAGAATTGATTGTCTATCCTTTGGATAGGCCATCAATATTAGATTGGTGGGGGTCCGACTCTCGGCATCCCTGACGATCCCATGTTTGAACGGGCTGCGGCAATCATATGAGCGCTGCAGCCTCTTTATTGTTAACATAGGTTTAATTTCTGTTCGTACTTGCACACAACATTACTTGAATAAGACCACGCTGCAGTACCTCACAAAGCCGCTAAGAAAGTAACAGTGCGTGTAAGTACAAAGAGCCTGAAACCCGAGGTAAACAATGAAGAGGCTACATCATGAGCTTTTTATGACATATCTGTTAAACGGATGCCATTATAGCCTATGGGCGACAGATGCTTTAAATCAGGGGTCTCAAACTCGGCCGGGTAAGTGGGCCACATATAGAAAAAATGGGAAGTTGACGGGCCGTATCACTTTCAAATTTGATACAATACAAAATTATTGTTAATCAATTAGTTATTTGAACTACTATAACACTATATTACTATAATAATACCGCTAGGTTTAAAATTTGAGATATTTCTCCCCGCAGTGCCCTCTGTAGATAATGCAACACACCCCTAGATAATGCCACAGTGCCCTCTGTAAATGCTGCCACAGTGCCCTCTGTAGATGCTGCCACAGTACCCTCCGTAGATGCTGCCACAGTGCCCTCCGCAGATGCTACCACAGTGATGTCAGGGGCTTGCCCAGAGCTGGGGTCCTGGAGGAGAGCCGCTTCTAGCACTCTGCCTGGGATTCCAGCTCTGCTCCTGACATCACTGTCCATATATGGACAGAGATGTCAGGGGCAACCCCAGAGCTGGAGTCCCGGGCAGAGCGCTAGTAGACTCTTCCTGGGACTCCAGCTGTGCTCCTGACATCACTGGGACTCCTGCTCTGGGGAAGCCCCTGACATCATTGTCGATGTATGGACAGCGATGTCAGAGGCTTCCCCAGAGTAGAGTCTATACTATCGCTCTGCCCGGGACTCCGGCTCTGGGGAAGCCCCAGACATCGTGTGTCCAAACATGGACACCGATGTCAGGGAACTCCACAGAGTCCCGGAGCAGAGCCGATACTAGCGCTCTGCCTGGGACTCCGCTCTGGGGAAGACCCTGACACACTGTCCATATATGGACAGCGATGTCAGGGAATTCCACAGAGTCCCGGAGCAGAGTCTATACTAGCGATCTGCACGGGACTCCACTCTGGGGAAGCCACAGACATCGCTGTTTAAATGTGGACAGCGATGTCAGGGAACTCCAGAGTCTCGGAGCAGAGCTTATACTAGCGCTCTGCACGGGACTCCGGCTCTGAGTCCAGGAGCAGAGTCTGTACTAGTGGCTCTGTGTCCCGCGAGCCGCAGATGACAGCCCCAGGGGCCGCATGCGGACCGCGTGCTTGAGACCCCTGCTTTAAATGGATGTCTAACAGTGGCATTTGTCACCCACGGACTATAATGCTATCCATTCAACGTATACATCATGAAAAAAGTCATGAGAGTTCATGATGTATCCATTAAACAAGTACCATGATAGCCTATGGGTGATGGATATAACTTTTCGGCATTTGTCACAGCCTACGTTTAACGTATATATTGGGAGCTTTTCCCGGCGTATACGTGAATCGTAGGCCAACTTAAAGTTAAATGAATGTACAAAAAATATTAATGATAAATAAAAAGTTACAAAAATACACAAAGGGGGCGTGGCTTGGACATGGCGCTGACCGGACGTGCTTACTGAGAGCTCCGCGCCTGCACTCCTTTCAACCCGATCATAAGCCAATTTAAAAGCATCAAAAGCGCATCTATTTACTAACCTGATGGTTAGGAAGTCCAGGGCCTCTTCGGGGACTCATTATTATACTCGGCAGATGTCTGCAGCCGGCTCCATTCAGCGTTTTCTGACCGACGCTGGTGCAGGATCAGCTTCCAAGATGGCGCTGACAGAGGAGAGACGTGATGGCACCGAGTCCTTGCTCCCTGAGGGGATTTCATCTGCGGCCGGCGTTGCTGCTTCAGGTACTGATGGTACCTTCCCTTCATTGTCCGGTGCATCAGGGCTGGTTCCCTCCAGGCTAGATGGGGTCACACCGAGTTCTGCTGGGGCTGTGATGGCGCTGCCTGCGCGGGATTGCTTGTCACGTGGTGCCTGTCATGGCGGCCGAGTCTCTCCATCTTCCCTCCCGCATGTGCTGGGGCCTGCATTGCTGCCTTCCACATCTCATATAGATATGGCTCTTCACTCCTCAACGTCACTGGGAGGTTCATCTGCCCTTGGGGATGATTTACAGGGCTTGAGACGTCAGTTATCAGCTTTACCCACTAAGCAGGACATGGAGCGTTATGTTAATCGTCTGGAAACGACATACAAGTCTGAGATACAATCTCTCACCACTAACCTATCCCAGTTGTCCGATCAGGTGCAGCGCATGGAGAGCGATGTCTCAGTTATTTCACAGCAACAAGTTTCTCAGGACGCCCGTTTGGATCAGCACTCTCATCAGATTCATGCGTTATTTAATCTGGCTGAGGATCATGAGAATCGGAACCGCCGCAACAACATTCGGCTGAGGGGCATTCCTGAGGACATCTCTCCGGGTCAACTTATCCCTACTTTACAGTCTCTATTTAATACCTTACTGGGGCGCCCTACTGCTGATCCTATTGAGTTGGATAGAGCCCACAGGACCCTGGGCCCTCGGAACCCGGATCCAGACAGGCCTAGAGATGTGCTATGCCGTGTCCATTTTTTCTCTCTCAAGGAGCAGATAATGAGAAAGGCCCGTGATAAAGGTGAGGTTTTATTGCAAGATTCAACTGCTATCGGATTTGTCCAAAATGACTCTGGATAAGCGCAGAGTGCTTCCTCCTCTGTTGGATGTGTTGAGGGAGCATGAGATCTCTTATTCTTGGGGACACCCCTTCCAGCTACAGGTCCGCAGAGATGGGTCATTGTTGAGTGTTCGGGACCCAGGGGATGTTCCGGACTTCTGCGCTGCTCTCCGTGTACCTCGAGTCTCCATCCCTGATTGGCCTTATGTTCCCTTCCCGCCGCCGCGTCCATGGTCGCGGAGGCGAGGTCGGTCTCCTGCTTCTCCTGGTCGTAGGCATGAGGGTCGCCTAGCTGAGCCGATCTGATATCCTTTTTAGACTTTTCTGTGTTCTATTATCAGAGTTCAATACAATAATTCTTGGGTTCCTCATTTAAAGCAATTGTAGTCTGTGTTCTTGTAGCCACTCACATCTGTGTTTACCGCTCGTCGCAACTGATTTTTGCTGGACACTGCGGGTCAATTGGTATGGTTCGATTAATGTCATTGCGCTACAGACGTGAATGCTTAATGTTCTCTAAAATTCCGTGTACCACTTACAAGTATATGCACTTTTGATAACATTGAATGTATATAGGAATGTGCTCCATTGAGGTATTTCTAGGTGTATATTAATGCTGCATACCTTTGTCTCATTGCTATTGGGTATTATGCAAAGTGCCTTGGTTTTCCTAACTGTAATAATCTATTATTATTTGCTTGATTATAATTTGCTGGGTTGGGGGGGGGGTGCGGGGCACTGGCTAGTCCGTGTCCTGACACTTCTCCTCTTAGGGACTCACTGGTTGATTCCGGTGTCTGTTAGAGTGTTTCTCCTTGAGTAGCTCAAGGAGTGGGTGATTAGTTCGCCCGTTCGTTTGTCTTTGTTTTTGTGTATCCCCTCCTTGTCTGTCTTGTCCTATTCACCTCTGCATTAGCGCATTCTTTTGTTGAGCTCCTCGGGGTAAAGGTTCTGATGGCGCAATTGAAGGTCTGTACCTTCAATGCTAGGGGGCTCAATGTCCCGGAAAAACGCTCACAAATTTTATATAACATGCATAAAGAACGAGTACACATTTTGTTCCTACAGGAGACTCACTTCCAGGTGGGCCATATGCCACAATTTACAAATAGATACTTTCCGTCTTGGTTTCACAGTGCCAACCCGGAATCCAAGTCCAAAGGGGCTAGCATAGGTATCCACAAGTCACTCTCTCATAAAATCATTGATGTTTTGGTTGACCCGGGAGGTCGATATGTCTTTCTAAAATTGTCTATGCGCAATAAGATTTTTACTCTGGCTAACTTGTACCTTCCCAATCAGGATCAGGCTAGAGTGTGGCGAGTGTTCTTGAAGAAATTGGAAGAGTTTACAGAGGGCGTCTTAATTGTGGGTGGAGATCTTAATCTGACCTTTGATCCTAGGCTTGATACCTCCTCGGGCAGGTCTGCTGTTCCTAAATCACAATTGGGGGCACTAAAGGCTATGATGCATTCCATGCAATTGATTGACGTGTGGAGGATTCTGCACCCTCAGGTAAGAGAGTATACTTACTTTTCCCCTTTGCATAACATGTACAGTCGGATAGACGCTTTTTTGATTAGTCACCATTTGCTTACCTGGCATCCTCTTACTAATGTGGGCCCCATGATCTGGTCAGATCATGCCCCAGTGTTCCTGACCCTTACGTTTCCTGACTCGGTACCGAATTTTCAGTCTTGGAAACTTAATGATAATCTATTGAAGGATACAGTATGTGTGTCGGCTCTCAAGGACGCTCTTGATGGGTTTATTGCAGTACATGAACATGACCCTACCTCCTTACCACTCCAGTGGGAGGCGCTGAAATGTGTCATTAGAGGAGTCCTAATACAGCACGGGGCACGTTTGAAGCGAGAGAAAGGGGTTTCTATTGCACGTCTCCTGACTCAGATTAGGGAGTTGGAATCATGCCATAAACGAATTCCATCTTCACAGGTTTTTGCGGATCTTACCACAGCAAGGGAGTCCTTGCGATCTCTTATAGATCAATCCCACGCCCGGTTTAGAGATCGGATGAGAAAACACTCATATGAATTTGCGGACAAGTGCGGTAGATCTTTAGCGCGGATGTTACATCCCCGAACGCAAGCGTCCTACATCCCTAAAATACTATCTTCTTCGGGGGGCGAAGTTCATGACCCGGTGGGTATTACGGAGTGCTTTAGACAGTATTACTCGACATTATATAACATCAAGGGTCAATTTCACGACATGCAGGCTGAGGCGTTGCGTGACAAAATAGATCGTTATGTAAATAGTACGGCATTACCGTCTTTGGAGGAGGGGGAGGCTTCGGGACTCGAGGAAGATTTTGTGGAATCAGAAGTGGAACATGTTATTAGGGAATCACCCTTGGGCAAGAGTCCAGGGCCTGATGGGTTTAACAACAAATTTTATAAAACATTTAAAGCTCAACTGGTTCCCTTTTTGACGAAAGTCTTTAACTCCGTGTCTTCCTTGTGTCCCTTTGCGCCCCAGTCCCTCGAGGCTCACATTACTCTGTTACCAAAGTCTGGCAAGGACCCAACCTCTTGCGCTAACTTCAGACCCATTTCACTAATTAATGTAGATGTAAAATTTTTTGCGAAGTTGCTTGCATCTCGCTTGTCACCGTTGTTACCTGGCTTGATACGGGATGATCAGGTGGGGTTTGTATGTGGTCGGGAGGCACGGGATAACACCAACAAAACTCTCCTTTTAACTTCATTTTGCCAATCCCGTAAGATACCGATGTGCTTGCTGTCGGTAGATGCCGAGAAGGCTTTTGACAGAGTGCATTGGGTGTTCCTCCGCGGTGTCCTAGCGCAGGTGGGCCTTGGCACTACTATGGTGGATAGGATAATGTCATTATACCATAGGCCTACGGCTCGGGTTCGTGTTAATGGACTCCTATCTGATTCCTTGTCTATTGCTAATGGCACGAGACAGGGGTGCCCACTATCGCCTCTATTGTATGTTCTGGTCATGGAACACCTGGCAGTGGCACTGCGGAGCAACCCTGATGTTAATGGTGTACGGGTTGGATCACAGCATCATAAATTAGCGCTTTATGCAGACGATCTCCTGGTATTTATAACAACTCCCATGATTTCTTTGCCATCTTTGACTGAGGAATTTGAGCGTTTCGGTCATCTAAGCAATTTTAAAGTTAATTACTCCAAATCGGAGGCATTGAATATATCTCTGGATGCTTCTCTGGCTGCCCATCTCGCTCGGGTTTTCCCATTCAAATGGCAATCTACATCCTTAAAATACTTGGGGGTGCATGTGCCCACGCAACAGACAGATTTGTTCGCGTTGAACTACACACCTATTCTTCAACGTACTTTGAAGGAATTGGCAGAATATGGAGGGAACCGCATGTCCTGGTTTGGGCGAATTAATGCGGTCAAAATGGATATTTTGCCCAAATTCCTATACCTTTTCCAGACCGTCCCTATTGTAGTACAAGCGGGTTTTTTCAAGACCTTACATAGGGCCATAACCAAATTTGTGTGGGGATCCTCTAAGCCTCGCATTCGTTTTGCTGTCCTTAGTCGCCCAAAAATAGACGGGGGCGCGGGTCTTCCAGACTTTAAAAGATACCATCAAGCCGCACTGATTATGAGGGTAGTAGATTGGTTCCGCTCGGAAACAGGTAAGCAATGGGTGCGTATCGAAAGAGATATGTCTCCTCTTGCATTGTCCTCTCTGCCGTGGTTGACTGTCCTACAGCGCCATAGACTATCTCTGCCTTTCCTCACACGTCAGTTTCTTGTGGTCTGGGAGCGGATTATGGGTGCTGCGGGCCTGGTGAATCGGCCGGGTCCTATGACTCCTCTTTTCGACAACCCCTCGTTCCCTCCGGCGGTGGGTGTTGATACATTCCTCTGCTGGGAGAGAAGAGAGGGTGGATATTTGTCTGAGACCCTTGCTCCTGAAGGTGCCATGTTATCAATGAATGCAGTCTCTGAGGCTTGCCCGGGGAGAAGATCAACCTGGTGGTCATACTTACAGTTGCGTTCTTATCTCTCTTCTATGGGTGACTGTCTGGTGTTATTACAGGATAAGACTCCTTTGGAAAAGTATTTATCTTTACCAACTGCCTCTTCACATGTATTGTCCTATTTGCATGGGGTTCTTCTGCCCAGCTGTTCTTTTTCTCAACTGTCTTTCACCAATGCATGGGACGAAGAGTTGGGGGTTCAACATACTGAAGAGGAATGGGGTACTGCCTTCTTGTTAGCTCATAAACTGCCAATGTGTTGTTTTGCTCAGGAAAAAAACTACAAAATACTCACTAGGTGGTATCGTTGCCCTGCTTTGTTGCATAAGATATTTCCTGATGTGTCTGCGGATTGTTGGAGGTGTGGGGAAGCTCCTGGAACCATGTTGCATATTTGGTGGGACTGTCCCAGGATACGTACCTTTTGGGGGAAGATTTTTGACTTGGGCAAGAAGCTCTTGCACATTGAAGTTCCGACCTCGGCCTCTATTGGATTACTCTCCATGGTTCCTGGATCACTCACACACCTCAAAAGGGGTATCTTTCGACATTTTCTGACTGCGGCGAGAACGGTGATACCTAGGCACTGGAAATCTCATACGGTTCCCTCTTTGATGGAATGGGTAACAGAGGTGAACGGGATAATGAGAATGGAGGAATTGCTGTCAGCGGACAGGGGCAAGTCTGTGCTCTTTGTCCAAACTTGGGCAGTATGGTCTGGATTCCGGGGTGGTACTGATCTACCTCTATGGCTTGATGGTAGGTTCTGAGCAAATTATGTGATCTTTTCTCCATGCGCTATGTGTGTTTGTGTTTCCCTTTGTTGTCTGGTGTCTTGTGTTGGTGTTATAATTTCTGTGTGGCACTTATATGTACCAATTTTTACTTTATTGAGGCCTGGTCCTCATGGCTATGGTATTATATTAATGTACATGGGGTACACTTAGTTCTACTGTACTTTAATTCATATGCTCTTTAGATGGGTGGGAGGTTACCGCCTATTTGTGTTCATGCATTTTCATAATGTTTCTAAACTGTTATAATCTGTATTTTATACTGGATACAAATTTTTCTGCCAAAGCTGTGTAATGTGTATATGCTGTAATTTTGTTGCTGCAAAAATAAAAATCTTGATAATGAAAAAAATAAAAATAAATACACAAATACATTTTTTATAATAAATAAACTTTTTAAACTATAAGTCCCAAAACTTGAAATAATATAGACATATTTGGTATCGCCACGACCGTAACAACCTGTAAAACAAATGTATAACATTATTTATGATGATTGGTGTATGTTGTAAAAAAGAAAAAAATATTAAAACTGCTGCGGAACTGCTTTTTTTCTGAATTTTCGCCAAAATCTAAATTTATATAAATTAAATAATACATACGATAATGTATTTGTACCAAACAATGGTACCTACATAAAGTACAACTCGTCCCGCAAAAAACAAAGTCTCATACAACTACGTCGTACAAAAAATAAAAAAGTTATGAGCATCAGGATGCAAAGAGGGAAATATAAAAAAATTGTTCTGTCCTCAAGGCCAAAATTGTCCGTGTCCTTAAGGGGTTAAAACTGCATGCAGTTTTGATTTGGTTTTGGTGCAGTTTTTTATTTTACAGGTGAAACATGTTTATGTTACATGTTTCACCTGTAAATTCCGTCAAAGGCGGTGAAAACCACATCAAAACTGCATGCGACACTGTTTTTTTGCAGTTTTAACTGCACCGTGTAAATGCACCCTTAGCTCTAAGGGTATGTCCACACAACCTATTTTCAGCTGTTTTTCGGGCCGTAAGCGCGCCGAAAAACAGCTAAAAATGCGGGGACTGAACGACTACAAACATCTGCCCATTGATTTCAATGGGAAAAACTACGTTACGTCCCCACGGGGCGTTTTTTACGCGTCCGTTTTTACAGCGAATTAACAGTTGTGCCACATCTACGGCCGCCTAAACAGAAATCTGAAAAAATTACATGAGATGACTTTAGTGGGGGGTCAGACTTTGGAAAGTATCCCATCAGAAATCTTCAAGCATGTCTCCTCAGAAAAATGGAAGCTGTAAAGCCTTGTTCACACGGCAGTTTAAGTATTTTATGTTTTAGACTTTTTCCATGATTAACCCCTTCACGACCACACCACGTAGATTAAAGGGTTGCAAAGCTGGTCGTTGTGCCTGCAGCCCATTAATCCACGTGTGCTCCTAACAGAGCACACAGACGCTCCCCGCAGCCCGGCATCTCCCAGTACAGGCTGCTACTAGCAGCCTTAGTACTGGGGGAAAACATCGGGTCGGATCACAGCGGTGATCCGAACCGATTAACCCCTTAATTGCGGCAGTCAATAGTGACCGCCGCATTTAAGTTCTTATAGCAACATCGGCACCCCGCGACGCGATTGCGGGGGCCGATTGTTGCGGGGGGGCGATTGCTATGGCAAATGGAAGCCTAACAAAGGCTTCCTATCTGCCATTACGTTAGCCGATTAGGCCCCGCCCAGAGGCGGAGCCTGATCGGCTTGCTGTCAGTGAACAACTGACAGTTCTAATACATTGCACTACATGGGTAGTGCAATGTATTAGAACATCAAACAAACAGTTGGACCTTCAAGTCCCCCAGTGGGACTAAAGAAAAGTGTAAAAAAAAAAGTGTAAAAAAAGTAAAAATAAAAGTTGTAAAAATACAATAAAAGTTTCAAATAACACAAAACACAATCGCCCTTTTTCCTTTATCAAGTCATTTATTATTGAAAAAAATAATAAAGCCATACATATTTGGTATCACTGCGACCGTAACGACCTGAACTATAAAAATATTATGTTATTTATTCCGCACAGTGAACGCCGTAAAAAAAAACTAAAAAATACTGACATAATTGCTATTTTTTGGTCACTTTGTCTTCCAAAAACTGAAATAAAAAGTGATCAAAAAGTCGCATGTACCCAAAAATGGTACCTATAAAAACTATAACTCGTCTCGCTAAAAATAAGCCCTCATACAGCTCCATCAACGAAAAAATTAAAACCGTTATGGCTCTCACAACTTGGCGACAGAAAAAATCCATTCTCTTTACAAAGGTTATTTTATTGTGCAAAAAGTTGTAAAACATAAAAAAGTTCTATAAAAAAGTTCTATAAATTAGGTATCACCGGAATCGGACTGACCCGCAGAATAAAGGTAACGTGTAATTTATAACGCGTGGTGAACGCTGTATAAAAAGAATTTTAAAAATGTCAGAATTTCTGTTTTTTGGTCACCTTGCCTCCCAAAAAAAAAAGGATAACATGTGATCAAAAAGTTGCATGTACCCCAAAATGGTACCAATAAAAGCTACAGCTCGTCCCGCAAAAAAAAAACAGCCCTCATACCACTACGTCTATGAAAAAATAAAATTAGTTAAGGCTCCAATAAGCCAGGAAATAAAAATATGCAGTTGTGCCGGCCCGAGGGAAACATTTCTTCTGTTTCAAGTGGCGAATTATCAAGGCCCCTAAAATTAGGGAACCAGGAAGGGGAGGGCCCAAACATATCTGCTGGAAGCGAGGGCGCCCGTATTATACAAGGACAACACCAAAAGGGGGATAAGAAATTACACCATTTATCAGTGCGACACCGGCCTGTGCAGAAAGGATTGTGTCACAGCGTAACACACATCTATGGATTATTTTATTGTTTTTGTTTACCCCATTATTATACCACCTGACTATGCCCCTTATATACTCCGCCCGGCTTACATGTACCCCCACATTATAAACGGAAACACCAGTAAGACTCAATACAAGACTACTACAAGCAAAATCCACACTCCAAAAGCCAAATGGCGCTACCTCCCTTCTGAACCCTACAGTGTGCCCAAACAGCAGTTTACTTCCACATATATGGCATCGCCATACCCGGGAGACCCTTTTAACAATTTTTGGGGTGTGTGTCTCCAGTGGCACAAGCTGGGCGCCACATATTGGCATATCTATAGAAAAAAATCCCATTTTCACTCTGCAACATCGAGTGCACACCAATTTCTGCCAATCACCTGTGGTGTTAATATGCTCACTACACCCCTAAGTGAATACCTTGAGGGGTGTAGTTTCAAAAATGGGGTCACTTCTGGGGGGGATCCACTGTTTTGGTCCCACAGGGACTTTGCAAATGCAATATAGCGCCCAGAAACCAATCCAGCAAAATCTGTACTCCAAAAGCCAAATGGCGCTCCTTCCCTTCTGAACCCTACTGTGTGCCCAAACAGCAGTTTATTACCACATATGTGGTATTGCCGTACACAGGAGAAGTTGCTTTACAAGTGTTGTGGTGCTTTTTTTCATTTATTTGTTGAGAAAATGAAACATTTTCAGCTAAAATTACGTCTTATTGAAGAAAAAGGATTTTTTTTTAATTTTCACTGCCCAATTCTAATAAAATCTATGAAACACCTGTGGGGTCAAAATGCTCACTACACCCCTAGATGAATTCCTCAAGGGGTGTAGTTTTGTGAATGGAATCACTTTTGGGGAGTTTCCACTGTACTGACACCTTAGAAGCTTTGCAATAGTGACATGGTGTCAAGAAACCAATCCAGCAAAATCTGTGCTCCAAAAGCCAAATGGCGCTCCTTCTCTTCAGATCCTTGCCGTGTGCCCAAACAGCAGTTTATGACCACAAATGGGGTATGTCCGTACTCCAGAGAAGTTGCTTTACAAATGTTGTTTTTTTTTTATTCCTTTATTTGTTGAGAAAATGAAAAATTTTGAGCTAAAGCTACGTCTTATTGAAAAAAAAGTATTTTTTTTATCTTCACTGCCCAATTCTAATAAAATCTATGAAACCCCTGTAGGTTCAAAATACTCACTACACCCCTAGATGGATTCTTCAAGGGGTGTAGTTTCCTAAATGGAGTCACTTTTTTGGTGTTTTCACTGTTTTGGTCCCTTAGGGGCTTTGCAAATGCGACGTGGTCTCCGCAAACCATTCCTGCTAAATTTGAGCTGCAAAAACCAAATGTCGCTCTTTCCCTTCTAAGCCCTGCCGTGTGTCCAAACAACCGTTTATTACCACATGTGGGGTACTGTTTTAATCGGGAGAAATTGCTTTACAAATGTAGTGGTGCATTTTCTCCTTTTAGCCCTTGTGGAAATTAGAAAAAATTAGCTAAACCTACATTTTCTTTGAAAGAATGTAGATTTTCATTTTCACGTCCTACTTCCAATAATTTCTGCAATAAACCTGTGGGGTCAAAATGCTCACTATACCCCTAGATAATTTCCTCAAGGGGTATAGTTTCCGAAATGGGGTCACTTTTGGGGGATTTCCACTGTTTTGGCGCCGCAAGAGCCTTTCAGACCCGACATGGTGCCTAAAATATTTTCTAATAAAAAAGAAGGCCCCAAAATCCTCTAGGTGCTCCTTTGCTTCTGAGGCTGGTGCTGCAGTCAATAAGTGCACTAGGGCCACATGTGGGGTATTTCTAAAAACTGCAGAATCTGGGCAATAGATATTGAGTTGCGTTTCTCTGGTAAAACTTTCTGTGTTACAAAAAAAATAGATGAAAAATTAATTTCTGCAAAAAAAAAAAGAAATTTGAAAATTTCACATCTACTTTGCCTTAATTCATGTGAAACATCTAAAGGGTTAAGAAACTTTCTAAATGCTGTTTTGAATACTTTGAGGGGTGAAGTTTTTAAAATGGGGTGACTTATCGAGGGTTTCTAATATATAAGGCCCTAAAATCCACTTCACAACTGAACTGGCCCCTGTAAAAATAGCCTTTTGAAATTTTCTTGAAAATGTGAGAAATTGCTGCTAAAGTTCTAAGCCTTGTGATGTCATAGAAAAATAAAAAGATGTTCAAAAAACAATGCCAATCTAAAGTAGACATGTGGGGGATGTTAATTAGCAACAATTTTGTGTGGTATTACCATCTGTCTTACAAGCAGATACATATAAATTTAGAAAAATGCTAATTTTTGCAATTTTTCGCTAAATTTTGGTGTTTTTCCCAATTAAATACTTAATGTATCGAGCAAATTTTTCCAGTAACATAAAGTCCAATGTCTCACGAGAAAACAATCTCAGAATCGCTTGGATAGGTAAAAGCATTCCGAAGTTATTACCACATAAAGTGAAACATGTCAGATTTGAAAAAATTGGCTGCGTCCTGAAGGCCAAAACAGGCTGTGTCCTGAAGGGGTTAAATAACTTGCACCTAACAGCCGTATTGACTGAAAATTAAACAAACATAAGGGTGGTCTCTGATTTTTGCTCAGTACTCTTTTTGTGACAGACACCTACTGTGGTCAATAGGATCCATATATCACTATGCATTCCAAGCTAGCTATAAAAGTACAATTTTTTTTTTCAGGGGACCGGACAGTTGCTTTATTATTTGGGACATAATTCATTTATTTATCATTATTACATGCAGTAGTGCTCTTTTTTTTTTCTCCCCTCCTTTTGCTTCAGAATATAAAATTTGAAAGCAATTTCATAGGCATTTGAAAATCTAGTCAGTCCCTTAGTATTACATTGGTCCCCAAAATGGCTTCCTCCACTGTCTGCCTAGGCACCATCATTAATTAACTTCCTGTCTTGTGAAAGTTGTGCGGACATGTTGAGTACTATGTCTATCTGCTTGTTTTTTTTTCAACGCCAATAGAAATATGAATTTCAATGGACTCCACAAAAAATTAATTTTTTATCTTTTTATTGCAGGAATTAGTGAGTTACATTTTAAATTGATGCAAGCGACATTAAAAACCAAGGTAACAACCAACAAAAGTACAAATAAAACATGGAAATAAAACACATGGATGGTTCCAGTAGGCAGACTGGCATTGTGAAGGGCTAAGAAGCTGTCAGTGGAAACCAGTGACCGTTTTGGCTCAGGATGTAGGTCATACTACTGCGTAGGTGTGAACGTGAGGTTATGGTCCTTTATAATACTGCAGTTTATAGTAATGAAATACATAAAATGATTATTGTCTAAACTATAGCCTGGAAGATGAACAGCGATACCCATTTTTATCCCCAGGCACTAGCTAGGATTCCTAATAAACAGTCCTCTGGCAGTGGAGCTGATAAAGCAGCAATACTTCGCACTTCTCATATACTGTACCTGTTTGTACTGTATTTCATCACTTTGGAGAACAAGCGTATGTGGGAAACAGAGGAATATGTTGGCTTTTTAGCGGGAAACAATGTTTACTGAGCTATGGATTCTGTCAAAAAAACAGAAACCTTAAGGAACGGAGACAGACGGAAACCATTAGCAATGGAAGCATTACCATTGAAATCAATGGTAATGCAAACAGAAGCTATGTTTTCAGTTTGCCTTTCCATTGATGGGTTCCTCCAAAGGAAAGATCTGACGGAACCATCAACGGAAAGCGAACGCTGGTGTGAACAGGCCCTAATTCAAATGTGACATCCAAAATGAACAGATGCTGCAACAGAACAGAATAATGGCAATAACTCCAAGTAAAACAAACCAATATACTAAACTTTGGCTATTGCTCTATTCTGTACTGATTCACTAATATAGGGCCCATTTTTTCAAGTTCTTAGTGAAAATATACTTTAAAACAAAAAAATTCAAACAAGGTTAATCAATTAAATTTCTAGAATCAATTTCCATTACCAGAAATTCTAGTTTTGTTATCATATACTTACAGATTTTTGGCACATATGCTTTTTATTACACATATTATCTGTAAATCTATAACATCACTGGTGTATTGGCAGACTTAAGATGTAAAAGTAAAGTATGAACAACATTTAAATGGTCGATAGATATTATAGATATTAGAACAATTATACAAATGAAAATCTAGTAATGACCTTTTAAATGTACAACAAGTATTTCAGCCAGTATGGTACTATAATCCCAGTGGATGGCTGATAGTATAGATGTCCAAATTTGGCAAGGTTTACTGCAAACTTACAAGAAACATTAGATAGCATGTAGATTATGTATTAAAACACCCCTGATGTACATTATATCTCCGCGGAAAGACACACGCACATGCCGTGAGTGCCATAAATCAGAGTGCTTCATCGATCAACCAGAAAGAATAGGAGAGGAGCTATCAGCATGTCTAATTCTACAACTACCCAGCATACATGTCCGAAAACCTTTGCAGAAAAAGTCACAACCTGCTGACCCCATTATAGAAACAATGAATCTGGTCAATGGTGAATTATTCTTATAAATTATTCTCTTAGATTAAATATTATGCGATTCGCATTTTACGTTGAAAGGTTTCAGTTAAAGTGTAACTAAACTTTCAGAAAACTTCTGACATGTCATAGTGACATGTCAGAAGTTTTGATCGGTGGGGGTCCGAGCACTGAACTCCCCCACCGATCACTAAAACAAAGCAGCAGAAGCGGTCTGGTGAGCGCTGAGCCGCTTGGTTCCTAGTTGGCTTTCCTCGGAAAGCTGGTGTAACGGACTTAATAGTAAGTCTATGAGCCTGTACTCCGTTACATCGGCTTTCCGAGAAAAGTCGATAAGAAACTAAGCGGCTCAGCGCTCACCGGAGCGCTTCTGCTGCTTTGTTTTAGCGATTGGTGGGGGTCTCAGTGCTCAGAACCCCACTGATCAAAACTTCTGACGTCACTATGACATGTCAGAAGTTTGTTGAAAGTATAGTTACGCTTTAAAGCCATAAAAAAATGCTTCAAAGACCTTCCCTGCTCGGTTAACAGTCTGAAAAACGATACTTATAAAACACCTCTACAAAACCTGTAGCAACATGCAGATATAAGGCATTGGAGAGGAGGCCAAACATACTGCAGTCTGCGCTCACACGTCTTTTCTTCATATAGGACCATATTATAAGGCGCACTGCAGCAGTCTCACTGGTAAGCTTCTAAGAAAGAGCGGTCAAAGTTTGAAGCTACAAAAAGTAAACCTTGTCAGAGATAATAGGTTTTGTGCTTCTACCTTTTTTATCCTACATCTAATATGACCAATAAAAGGATTACAAATAATATCTACCTGACCTTTTATTTTTACTTTTCACTATTAACATAATTATTTAAAGCTTTTGGGTTTATGAACAGCAAACTGATTCAATTATCCGCAGTCCACCAAGATGACCACATTGAAGGGGGTTGTCTGGTTTGGAAAACCTATTTTAAAACACCCTGTTAGGGAATTCTAAGGTAATAGAGGGGTGTTCCCCACTCAGGTCTCTCATCTATTAGCCTGGGAGACTAATAAAGAGTGTCTCTTTCTCGGGAGGACCTGTCACACCCATACATTACACGAACAGCCCACTGATTCAATTGGGATCTGTGTATTACTTAATTGCCACTGCAGGGGCCCTTCCTCTGGGTTCCGCACAGATTAGACTTGATTTCTGGGGGTCCAGTTTATGGTTGCTGGAGCCTTCCCTCATGTCAATAAAAACTACAACTTTACAGAAGTGTATAGTATGGCTGTGAGGGGTGATCACAAAAAGTGATTGCTTTCCTCATCTTCAGAAACGGAGGCAAGGGTTTAACATGTAGCTTTTGCTGACTGGTACTTGATACTTTGCTGGGTTTTCCTACAGGGAAGAAGATATAGAGCGGTTTTATTTAGAGTCTGGACGCAGAGCTATTTACATGGCTGTGGAATATTGGTAAAATAATAATTGCATGGGACATTTTCCATGTATAATATATTGTTTTTGGGAAGACCATTTTTATGTTTACAACCCTTTTGATTTACAAACCTCCTCACAGCTTTCAGGGGAGTATACAGTAGAGTATATACATTATGCATACTGCAACACTATTTGAAGCCTGAAATGGATCTTCGTTATCTCGTTTTATGGATTTGGAAGAACGGTCAGTCAAACTCCACTTCATTTATAATACAGTAGTTTGGTCTCATCTATTACATCACTGCTGCCCTATTGACAGGAAAACAGTTACTGCTCAAAATAAACCAAGAACAAACATGTCTTTTTCGACTTATTCTCATAAGCTAGTCACCAGATGTAAATCAAAGGCTTTTTTGAAAAATAAATTGGAATTACAAGTTCAATGAGAATCCCTTTAACCCGAAACCTGAAGTCAACCTAATGAACAAGTTATTATAGAAATGGACATTTGTCTTCATGATTTCACAAATGTCTGTACATAAAAGACACAAAACTCCACCTTTGGTGGCAATCTTGTAGCTAAACAAAATATATAGCCTACCCTATTGACTATATAGGTAGTTGGTGTGTAATGCCTACAGGGGATACCATATACACTTTCATGTATATTTAAGCTCACTTTCAGTAGTGATGTGGTATCTGGTACCATCATCAGCGCTGAACAGAAAACTATATTAGAAATACTACCATTTAGTAAATCTCAAAAAAAAAAAATTTTCTTTATACAATTCATGAATGTATTTATTGGAAAGAGGGTGCATAAATGCTAACCATCTTATGCAAATGTGTAGGTGATGCTATGTCTTGGAATTATTCTTTTCAAAGTCTGATATATCGCTACTATTGCCAATTACTATTATGTGACCAATAATTTAGGTCTGATTTTATGTTTTGAATTAAAGGGATTGTCTGAGTTTGTCTGCTGCCACACCTATCCATGGGCTGTGTCTGGTATTACAGCTCAGCCCTATTCACTTTTATGGGGCTGAGTTCCAATACATCCCATTGACAAGAGTGGCGCTATTTCTGTGAAAAAAGTAGACCCCCTTTTTCAAATTTCATGACCCCTTTATGTCCAGTTTCTAGATGCTATCAGAATTGTAAGGGTTTACTGGTGTTTTTAATGGAAATAATTGATCATACACATAAGAGAATTCTTATGAAGGGAGGATTTCAGGAAGCATCTGATAGCGGTCATCCATATTAGATCATCAGCATATTCCCCCGTCAATCTTAGGGCTCATGCACACGGCCGTATTAGGACTCCGGGTTCTACAAAGCCATAAATCTTCCATCAAGGTCCATGGGGTCTGTACTGTACCTCTGTATGCCACAAATTTCCATACAAATTATGGCAAGTTCCTAGGGGAGAATATTTTTGTACACAGTATGGCTCCATACGACGGAGGTGTACAGGTTCCCAGCACAGGGCTTTGCTATGTGCGTGAGCCCTAATGATCATGAAAGACGCCAGTCCCGGACCTCCACTGTATTGTTAGGCTAGCTGTGGTATATGAACTTTACCTTTTGCAACCCCCTAATTTTCCCTGCACATATCGGACAAATGGCTAGGTTGAAGGTGGCTGGGGCTACACACATCTATAACATTCATGAGATTTTCTTATGAATCTCACATTATAACTATTTTAATAAGAAAGTGGAGGGAAAAAGTTTCATTTGAAGCTTTCTATTAACAGTACCGGGACGAAAGTCTCTGTGTAGCCCCATCCGAATAAAGCACCGAGAAGGTTCATCCACAAAGTGCTGTGCAGTGTGATATTTTCATGATGGTAATACTCCTTAATGAAAAGCAGTAAGCAGACTGATAAACATTGATTTATTGTTTTATTTATTAGTTTCATGGGGTCTAATGTGTCCAATGTGACTAAGAAAAACAAGAGGAAAGACCATTGGTCACAAGGGCTGTCAGTTAGCCACATCCACATAAAGGCATCAAGGAGTGTTGCGGACCATTAGTATAATACATGATACAGTATTTGATAAATTAAACATATAAATGACAATCAAACATTTGTAGTTGTAATTTAGTTTGCAGTCAAGTTACTTCATTTATGGGAAACATGTCCAGATTTGTATCAGAATATATTGTACTCAAAACTATTTGATATCTGACATTGCTGGAAACACTTGAATATATCGAAATGCATACGACATCCTTTAGAAAATGTTGCTGGCTGTATTAGAACACATCTAAAACTGTCAAAAGTTTTTCATGTAACTGCGTCACTTTTATTCAGTCCATTATAACAGTTCATATGTTTGTACATGACCCCAACATGTTGATCATAGGTAACAAATCAATACCATTCTTGATCTAATCTAAAATAAACGTGACAATGACAGTGGCGAAAATAAGCAGACGTCTTGTATCTTAGCAATATGATAGCATCGCATCATTGAACGTCTTAAAGCAATCGTATACTCCAAAGTGTTTGAGATTACATGACATTAGCCAATGCACCAATACAAACATGAAATCACAAAACTACGGTTCAGAACGCATAATGACGAGAGAATGACAATGTTGTGATAGCAAAGAGAGGTGCCATCTTTGTGAGACAGGGCAGCACCTCCATCAATTCTTAGCAGCAGTAAAAGAGTTAACAATCTGCAGACTGGACTTCAAATATGCATTAACCATATAGATCGGTTTCAAAGTAAGGCAGCTTTCCCATTGATAAGAAATACGAGCACCTTCTTACTGAGTGGACGCTCCCTAGGACAGCTGCTAGCACCATGGTTACAGTAAACAATACAAGAGTGCTTTGTTGCAAAGGTGCATGGGAGATGTTCCACCAGCAGCAGCATTTCATCCAATACTTATTTAGTAAACGCTTAATACTAATTAACGTACAGTATATATCAAAGATACATAACCTAGACAGTGTCAAAAACCCAACTGAGCCTTGGATTAGTGTGTAGAACACCAAAAGAAGATCATTCTAACCATCCACCCTACATATAAACCAGACCTGCTTCAAGCAAACAAGTGCGGATTAAAAAATTCTAAACAAAAAGTTATGTTTTTAATGAAGTTTGGGCCAGTAAGTTCCTGTTCATGTGTATTTTTTTATGTCAACTCTTCTACTGCGATGGTAAAATACTGGCTACTGGCGCAAACCCGCAACTTCACTGTTTCTAAGCCGCTATGAACAGTCCCACGGACTGCCTGCACTATAGACGCACTCTCTATAGTGTTTTGATAAAGTATTTATCTTCACCGTAGCGATATATGCGGACACAAATTGGAGCAGATGTCCACACCAACCAATCCGATCACCTGATCTGGTTGCTAGTTAACTGGTATTGTATGCACTTTTCTAATACAGGAGGTCCTATATGCTGTGCTCATAAGAGGCCGCTGCTGGTTACAAAAAGATCTGGAAATATATCTAGAATATCGTTGCCGCTATTATAACGTAACACTTATAATGACCCGCGTTCTCATGTCCCCCAGCTCTTGATCTCTGCATTCTGCAGTTTTTATGTGTAGTCAATTTTTTCTGTAAAAGCAATAACTTGTTAAGATAACTTGATTGTATTGCAGTCAAAATGACATAACCTACAAAAATACCTGCAAAATTCTAATGTACAAGAAATATTTTTGCCTGCAAGGTATGATCATCAAATTACTTGCAGAAAAGAGCGGAACATTCGCTAATTCTGCACTATCTTTAACTTATAAATATAAAGCACAAGAGTGTTTGTGTTTCTTTACACACGAACGTTCATATAAAAGTCTATTGATGCACTGAAAACACGAACGTCTATATACACAGTGGGTCCCTAAACGGTGTAACCTCATAAAGCCACAGTCTTCAGCTTATTGAATCCATTGAACATAAATGACAAAGTACCTCAGTCCCGCACAAGTTAAAAAAAAGTACAGAACCCCTTTAAGACGAGTCTGATTAAAATAGACTTAATGATAATACAAAGCACATTCCCATCTCTTATATACTTCGCCTCTCCAATAGTAATTAATCACAAATTGCTCAATGTGTACCGATTATGAATATGGTATTTTTTTTATTAAATAATAGTAAAAGGTTATAATAAACAGAGCCCGAAATCATCATACAAAAGAACATACTAACAGCATAATATAAATACATAATTAACTTTTTTTAATTTTTACCCAGAAAGGGACGTCCCTGTTTGGGAAATAACTATACATGCAGTTCCATTTTATATCTACTAAATGCAAAACAGGTAAAAATATCCAGTTATTCAAACAAATAAAATGTATTTGTGGTTTCTATAGCAGCCAAACAAATGAATATAAGACTTATATAAAATGGTTCTTGCATACACTTAAATTTACAAAAATACTTTGATTTCTAAAAACGAGTATAGTAAGCAATACCGTCAGTAAAGCACATCCTCTAAATATGGTAAATGCTAATGTACCTAAGGCCTCATTCAGGCGGCCGTAATATGGCCATAAATCCCGGACCTATTAAGCTCATGGAAAACCGGCCTATATCACATACTGTGGAAAGGGCACTTGTTAGTAACGCTAAGATTACACCAAAATACATATTAATGCCCCCTGGAGAAATTCTGTTGCTACCGGTATAGCAAATTAAAATAGATGTGAATATCTCTGAGGCCTGATGCAGCAGGCTCACAGTCAGCCCTATGTATAAAACTAGCATTTTAGGGCTGTAACCCATAGCAACCAATCACATCACTACTTTCATCTAGTGCAGGTAGAAAATTAAAGGAGTGATCTGATTGGTTGCTGCTATGGGCAAATGCCCCGCTTCTTCCTTATACTTTTTATTGATGGGGTCATGCGTGACTCCCCAAGAATGTCACTAGTAAAAATCCCTAGTAAAAAGATTTACATTTTAAAGAGTATCCGTCCAGGCCAGGTGTAGATGTCAGCAGTAATTTATGACCATTACCAATACAGAACAAATCCTTTAAATGTCAATGGTGGTACTTGAAAAACACAGTGATATATAAATTCAATGTATTTTGAGGTAACAAAAGTGTTTTAAGGGTAGAAAATGAGGACTGGATTAGGAATAGTTACTATGGGCAACTCCTCTCCATTTTTCGATTTGCACTAGTTTTTATTTGTGTAAAAATCTAACAGTATAATATCTAGAGCTCCGCAAATGTTACAAATAAAAAGCTGGCCATACAACTAAAGATTTTGAAAAGGCAGATTTAGACCATTCTCTGCTGACTATGCCTTTTCGTGACACAAAGGAACGTGACAGATGCCAACTAAAGACAGATATCTGTGTAGTTCATCTGCCGTGTTTTTTTTAATTAATTTTTTTGGTCATTGACGGGTGAAGTCTTGAAAACGTGTTCATGCCAAACAACAGATCTGCATTCCACCTATCAAAACTCAGACCAGGCCACAGATAAAGGCAGAAATGAATCGGCAATCATTTTAACTTATGTCGTGGTCATCCAAAACAACAATCTTCACAGAACCAACCATGAATGGCAAGTCGTTCAGAAAACAGTCAAATCCCTAAAGTATGGCCAACTTTACTCTCGGTCCCCACAACCAATCAGATTTCACCCTCCATTATTTTAGAGGTTAGAAAATGAAAACTGGAATCTGATTAACTGTTATGGGCAACACTAAAACGGTTATCGCTCCAAAACTTAGTCGTAAAGCTGGATGGCAGAAGTAGATTTGTTGTCAACTGTAAATGATATGTTTAAATTGTGGTGGAATTTGCTGTTGTTTGGACTACATCATGGCTGCTGCGCCCAAAGCATTCACACATTACATTCTGGTTAAATTGGTGGGGTTTATATGTGCATGTGGCAGCTTTTCTCGAAATCATCTATGTATGGGACTCGTGGAAATGGGGTCCCAGAGATCTAGTTCAGCTATTTTGCATTATTTTTCCCTTCTAGAAACTTGTAAAAAAAAATGCCCAGGCAAACCATATACAGGATCCAAATGTTGTTTGCCATCTATTATTTGGGCACCGTTTTTTAAATCTTACTTAGTGTTGCATAGGGTGCTAATTTAACATTCTACACAATATTTAATCCACTGAAATTGGACTTTGGCAAATATAGTTCATATTCAAAGCGGGAGATGTTTCAAGTTCTCTGGGTGTTCCCTTCATAAGCAGAAACATTCTGATAATTCTGCATCTCTGTCAGGATTTACACATTTACCAATGCATTCTGGGTGCTGCATTTCTCCCAGCAATCTGCTCCAGGTCAGGACTTCGAGTTCAAATTTCCCCTCAGTCAGCTCATCCAACGCCTCTTTCCTTTCTCCTCATGCACCTCCTCTTTCATCAACATTAATTCATACTTTGCGGCTGTTTTTTGCCATTTCTAGCCTACATCCTATGTACTGCTTCTGTGACCCATAAAGATATATAAAATAGTTACAATAAATGGCAAAAATGTAAATACAGTGTCAGATCCATATATATTAGATAACTGTAGGGTTTGTACAAACTATGTAAAAATAGGTGTCCTCAGTCTTCAGTACAACGCCACTTAAGCCTTTAACTGATGATCTGTGCAAGTTCAGACTGGTTGCTAGGAATGTGCTGCCTGACAACAGACTAAGATCTTACTCAGTGTATCCCTGGCAACCAGACTGTCCCTCAAAGGACTCAGATGTTTAGCTGGATTGGCACAGGAGAGAAAGAAAAAACAGCTTAGTAGTAGTTATATTAATAACCCGAACAGTCTTGTTATTAATAATTTCTAACATAAATGTACCAGTAATATACTCTGCTCCAACCCCTGACCTTTACTAACCACAAGGTGGATTTTCATCAGAGTACATCCACTGGACAGGTTATTTTGCTAATGTTGTAGTGGTATTTATAGTGGGATTTTTGCAGTGGGACAGTAACAAACTGATAAATAGGCTGTCCTTAAATTTGGCAAGAAATAGAAAATACAACAAAAAAACCACAGTCAAACACTGTTATTGCGGATGTCTAACTATTTGAAAAGGCGAATATCAACATTCAATAAAACTCTTGCCACATAGCACCTAATATATGCTATTATCTTCTGATCTTATACTGTATGAGGAGGAAAAGGAGACTTTATAGGGTAACCAAACTTTTTTTTAAAAACTTGTGACATGTCATAATTATTGATGAATGGGGGTCCAAACACTGAGAAAACAAAGTAAGTGCTGTGCGGCTTCGTTTCTGATCGGCTTTCCTTGGACCGGTGTACAGGCTCAAAAAACAGTCTTACTCCATACACCGTCTGCTCAACTTTCCGAGGAAAGCTAAGCCTAAACAAAACGGCTCAGCGCTTACCTAAGCGTTTCTGCCGCTTTGTTTTAACGATCGTAGGGTTCTCAGTGCTCAGACCCCCACAGATCAAAACGTCTGACATGTCACTATGACATGTCAAAAGTTTTATAAAAGTTTAGTTACTCTTTAAGCTACCAATTTCTCCAGTCAAAAATAAGCAGAAAGATGTTAGTATGTAAGCTAAAACCATCCATGTTGCAAGTATATTTACTTCCGGCATCACAAACAGCCCATGAGGCCCGCAGAAAAATAAGACCACTCCCCAAGTTATGTAGTGATCGGCACACAATTATTTTTGACTGGAGAACCACTGTAAATGTCCTAAAGTAAAGTCTAAACCGTATCACATGTAGTTTTTTCTCACACAAGAATAAACTGGGGAGAAAATGGTGTTGATTTTCGCTAATGGTTCCACAGGAGAGGAAAGTCTCTTGAGTTATGTCTTCAATCACCGGTTTATCAGGAGCCAAGGTAGTACCTTTGGATATTATTTTGCATTAGATATTTGACAAAGAGAAGGAATTACCAAGTTTTACAAGTAATATCTTGCTGTTCATTGAAGAAGGCCAGTCTGTCAGTCTACTAGTTCAAATGGGCAAAATCTTATTCAAATTTAATAACTTTTGCCACTTGGTGAAACGTGTACACGAGTACTTTAAATGCCCAACCTGTGAGATTATTTAATTTTACAGTGCAGCATCCCCCATAGGGCAGATGCCCGAGCTGCACCAATGTACCCACAGAATGTATGTAATAACATCTGTTAGTAAAAAATCTATATATCAACAACTCCACTATTGTCTCATCAATGCCAGTGAGGGTTACATGTATTAGACAAGATTACATGCATAGGGACCATTAATCCCATGAGGTCTACCAGGAATAACTTGTGCGCATAAGACTTTGCCACGTGAAGGCTCCCTTTTCGAAAATGAGTGAACGGGTAAAAGACACACTACAATTATCATAATATTATTTTATTCTGTTGTGATGCAAGCTAATGTCTCACTTTTATAGAAACAGAACTGCCACTTTGGAATATACAAACCCGAACATTTTTAAACAAATGCATTTGTTACAACCAAACATTGTTTCGATTTGCAGCAGCAGTACATAGATTCCATAGAGTCGCTAATGCCCGTCAGTGCATGGATTTCTTGCAATCGACCTATATCAGAATACACACATAGCAGCAAGGGTTACATAATAAAATAACACATTTTGTATTATAGCCTAAAAATAATATTGTGCATTACAGATATATGTAAACCTGCCTCTGAGTTGCCGCAAAAGCCATAATACATCTCTTACAAAAATAGTCTTTTTTTTCTAGATTAGTAAAATTAACTGTACCACTACTTCCATGAGCGGAAAGGTGTTTTATAGTCACTAGCAATATACAAGATGTCCTACTATTAGAGATATCAGGCCTCTCTAAGACATACAGGTCAGAATGAAATGTGTCTTATAGTCGTAACTTGTATGTTCTTCTTGATTAAGGAACCAGATAATGCGTGATTGGCGATTACCGCTGCGGCATGGTAAATCTTTGCCATTCTGAATAAATTCATGTTTTATTCAAAAGGGTCCACATGGAATTAATGTTTTCAGAAATGTGACAGTTACTGCATCTTATTAATTATCAATCCACTAATCGATTCAGAAGACACATGACCATGGAATTCGTTCATGAGCTCCAGACCGTCTCATATCTTGGATCTTGGGCTTATAGTCACAAACCCTATGAGATATAGGACTGCACAAAGTAGAGGAGACTATTCAGTAAGACAACTTTTGGCCAAGACACTGCTCGTTATAGTATTGAGCAAAAAAAACTATTCTCATAATTATGAGTTTTCTGTATTAATGAGCGCGCTTATCCGGCCATCCCCCATCAATGATTGATGGCCGCTGTGTATCTGACGGCAAAATCTGATGATAGATTGGCTTTAAGAAAAGATACAAAGAAAATAAATGTTGGCTTGTTGTTGCCTACTACACAGCCGCACTCATTTTTACACCAAGTTATAGTGTCAAAAAGCATCGGTCCAACTTTGTAGCGGAATGTGTTTGTTCATATGATCATTTCAATGAATAATTTATACTTTTACAATATAGACTAAGGATAAAACATTCTGTATACCATTTCTGAATTAGTGGATGTCATAAGTGTCTATTTGATACCTCAAGGTTAATATTTCTTATGAATACCTGGCCATTTGGGCAGTTAGATTATTGGCAGATCCCAATGAAAATGGCGGGTCAATTGCCAACATTGAAAAAAATATGTCTATAGATTAACTGTCTTTTCATTCTCTGTAAGGCACCTGCAGATATCTTACAACTCTTCATAATAAGTTATAACTTAAAAAAACAACCATTGAGCCAGATTTACTAATACTCTAAGCTTTAGACAGTGTAAACTAGTCAGAAGATGCGCCAAATTTATCAAAGTGGTGTATGATGTATGATAAGTGTCTAGAAAGATGCGCCAAATTTATCTTTACTTAAAGAGGCTCTGTCACCAGATTTTCAAACCCCTATCTCCTATTGCAGCAGATCGGCGCTGCAATGTAGATTACAGTAAAGTTTTATTTTTTTCAAAAACGAGCATTTTTGGCCAAGTTATGACCATTTTTATATTTATGCAAATGAGCCTTTCTTAAGTACAACTGGGCGTGTTTAAAGTTATGTCCAAGTGGGCGTGTATTGTCTATGTACATCTGGGCGTTTTTACTTGTTTTACTAGCTGGGCGTTGTGAATAGAAGTGTATGATGCTGACGAATCAGCATCATCCACTTCTCTTCGTTACCACCCAGCTTCTGGCAGTTCACAGACACACAGCGTGTCCTCGCTCATCCGACGCGATGAAGTTCCTGTGCGAGGACACGCTATGTGTCTGTACACTGCCAGAAGCTGGGTGGTAGAGAAGTGGA
The DNA here is from genome assembly GCF_050947455.1 of Rhinoderma darwinii. Taxonomy (NCBI): domain Eukaryota; kingdom Metazoa; phylum Chordata; class Amphibia; order Anura; family Rhinodermatidae; genus Rhinoderma; species Rhinoderma darwinii. The sequence continues at coordinate 277,414,625 of NC_134688.1, forward strand.
TGATGCTGATTCGTCAGCATCATACACTTCTATTCACAACGCCCAGCTAGTAAAACAAGTAAAAACGCCCAGATGTACACACACAATACACGCCCACCTGTACATAACTTTAAACACGCCCAGTTGTACTTAAGAAAGGCTCATTTGCATAAATATAAAAATGCTCATAAATGGCCAAAAATGCTAGTTTAAAAAAAAACAAAACCGTTACTGTAATCTACATTGCAGCGCCGATCTGCTGCAATAGGAGATAGGGGTTTGAAAATCTGGTGACAGAGCCTCTTTAACATCTTTGGTGCCCAGAGTCTGTTCTGCTAGACCACACCCATTTTACCAGATAAGCCATGGCACATAGAGTATGGCACAAAGTGTCTAAAACGGTTTATAAATGTACTCCAGAATTCTGGCTCAATTTGAATAGTAAATCTGCCCCATATTCTTCTTTCTTTTAAATCTTGGCCTTACATTTCTTTCTACAGTATATGATGTCCCATTGTCATGCCTGTTTTAATGTTGTTTCCATTTATAACCATTGGTAGAATCGTTGACAAATCTAAACCACAAAATGATTAACCATTTCTCCAAAATTTGGCACACAAAGCCTCGGCCAATAGATAAATACCTATTGGGTATACTCGTGGGAGTTGGTTCATTTCTACTACAACTGAGGCCTTTTCCTCCATTTGGTGGGTAACCGAACACACAGGCAAATAGTCATTACCCTCATCTCTTATGACAATTCATTTAATGTTCTTATTGCTTGATGATAATAACACACCACATAAAAAGTATCAAGCATTGCCTTTCATAATTTTCTTAAAATATGAGTTGGCAAAAAAAAAATGTAAGGCCTGCAAAAGACATCAGCACCGTGTTTATTGTACAGAATGTTGAGAGATATGAAAATCACTACTTAGGCTTTTATAGAACTTTTAATATAAAACAAAATAATAAAATAAAACAAAGCAGTCAAAACACCATTTAGTCATTTTCTCACCTACAATGGCCTGCTTATTATCAGACATGGAAAATATATTCATTACAGGTAATATTTGTCATTCTAGTCATTATAAATCAATTCAATAACAAACGTGTAAACCTTTTGGCATACATGGCTCCCCATGTAAAATAGCAATAACCAAGTAGAACAATGAATTCATGACTTTAATATATTGAATTGAACAAACTAGTTGCGTACTTGTTTACTATGTGCTTTAATAAATGCTGTAGTATGGCCAAATTCAAGTGTGACTCTGACCCTAATACTACACCCCACCTCTAAAAAAACCGAAACTGACACGGGTCGGAAAATGTCATTATGAAGCTCCGTACGGTCAAGGATTGAAAACGGATTTTTTTTTTTTTAGGACATCCTGTTCATCCATTCTTTTATTTTTATCCTAATATAGAAATATCATGAATAACGATTCTTGGGTTTGTCTTTAAATTGTCATTGGTTATGTTTCTCTGTCAGTTTTGCAGGCACAGGCCAACTCTTCAGAGCAAGAAACATACTAAACATCCCCAAACATTTCATCTTTCTGGATCTAAGCAACTTTAACTTGGGCAGGAGTGAAAGATTACAGTTCACTACAATTCGCCATGCATTTTCAGGTAGTGCGTGGAGTTACGTTTTAAGACAAGCAATTGTATGGCACCCAGTCACTACATCATCATCTGTGGCCAGGAGCCTTGGTTCTTCTCACATATACTCTAGAAGGCCTGGTGATCTAGATGACTAGAACTTCTGCCATTACTTTGGTATGAGATGTTATGATGTGGTATTATCTCCGGAAATATGGCATGTAGGACACTGGGGTTTTCTAATTACATTGAATTGTTTCTTTGCAAAATATTATTAGCTCCTCTCTATGTATGCTTTACCTATAATGAATAGAGTGGGGCATATTTACTTATACTGGTGTATCGCTGAGTTGTATAGCCCAACACGGCGCGCGAATATTGAGGTATGTGGCGCAGCTACTGGATATATACTAGGTTGCACTTGTTCTAGCTCACTGCTACTTTTCTGTACGGAAAAATGATGAAAGTCTTTAATACAGAAGCCACACAGTGTGCAAGTTGAGAATCACGGCCCATTTTTCTTAAGATGTAGCAATTTGCGATATCATGATGATAGTCTAGTTTTAAAAGGAGTGCAAATGAACCTACTGCAATATCATCAACCAAAGTTACCATGAAACGCTAGAGTTAAAAAGCCATGTTCAGCTCTGCTACATCATTATTGTGTTTTTACTATTCTACTTGCAATAAGGCAACAATGTAATATGATGCTACAGTACAAACACCCTGGCTAGAGTAGCTAAATTTAACCCTCTGTACAGTCAAATCCACAAAACCAAGTGCAAGTCAAAAGCCACAATAGACTCTTTTACACGTCAAAATTTTAAGAATTCAGCGCTTGTATAGACCGTTTTGAGTAACAAACCGTAATCCGACTTGCTACAGTGTCCAGCACTTCATACAGCTCACAATATGTGACACAACTGGGCAAAGGCATAGACAACCACCTTGCGGGGGCATCGGATTATAGTATTTGGCACAGACAAGAAAAGGTATAGACCAAGGAAGCGGTAAGGCTTGCAATAGGATCACAACTAGTTCTATTGTCCAATACTGATGTATTTATCACAGCCTGCAAGAATAATATAGAAAAAAGAAATGCTTAATGTGAAACCCCTATATATTCTTCTGACAGCTACGTGCAAAAATGGGAATACATTAAGGGTAGGAACACACACAATGTAAACACTGCGTATTTTCTGCAACTAATTATTTGCTGAAAATCCGCAGTGTTTTACAGTACCAGCAGTGTGTGTGAGATTCCAACAGATCTTGTCCCTACACTGCAGTAAATATCCGCCGAAAACACTGCACATAAATTGACCTGCGGTGCGGTTCCTTCAACCGCAGCATGTCAATTAATTCTGCGGATACGCAACTCTTCTGTTGCGGGTTTACCCATTGAATTCAATGGGCTTCTTAAACCCGCAATAAAGCAGTGTGTGTTGCGATATTTGCGGCAGAATCACCGCGATGCGCCGAAAAAAATCGCAAGTTAAAAAAAATACTAAAGTTATACTTACCCAGAGTTTCCTCCTTCTCCAGTCCGGCCTCCCTGGATGACGTTGCAGGCCATGTGACTGCTGCAGCCAATGACAGACTGCAGCGTCACATAGCCTGCAACGTCATCACAGGAGGCCGGACTACGCGCCGAGAAGAGGAAGGGGGTAAGTATGAACGGGGTTTTTTTAAATTTTCCGGCGCCGCTTCGCAGCAGAAATTCCGCTGGAAAAACGCATCACAATGTGGTGCTATTTTCCAGACGGCATTCCCTGCGCTGTTCAGTGCAGATACGGTGTGCAGCCTAAAGCAGTCTATCCGCACTGAATATGTTGTGTGTGTTCCTACCCTAAAAGTGTGATGGTTACATCAGCTTGCTGGATTTACCTCAATGTACCAGTAAATCATATATGTAAAGAATACAACCGAAAAAAGATGAATTATAAAGAAACAGACACTTGTAAACAGTTATGGGCTAAGGAGAACGTGGGCCCCATGTATAAACACTAGCACATACAAAATGCTTAGCCATAATTCAGAATCTACACAAACTAGCTTTATATAGGAGGCCCACTGTGTACAGATAAGTGTATAATATCATGTGCACGCATATATATATATATATATATATATATATACACACACACATGCATATACACTTAGTATTTTTTTTAGAAAGGCTACAATTTGTAACACGTTACTACTCTGTAAATGTATTTTCCACTTACAATATCACAACCCCTTCCATATACTCTCAAACAAACATGCAGTAAGATCAAATTTATAGACCATATCCTTCACTTTCCAAGAGCCAAACATCTTCCTATACATAGCATAAAATCCAACCATATCAGACCGGTTAACCTCACATGTCAAGAACATTATTATTATGTATCAAAGGAAAAAAAAAAAAAGATAATAGTACACGTTCTGTCTACCAAACAACCTGTGCATATTGTATGAATGCGGACTGGGTTGAAATTTAAGTCAACATTCGGAAACAGTCTCTCACATGGTCTTGAGATGGCCATTGGCATTAGATGACTGAATTTTTATTTGACTAGAAACATTTATGCGATGAAAAGAGAATTTTAAGTACAATGGGAGAGATTCATCAAAATTAGAGCAACTAAAAGTAGAGGATTTGCCCCTTGAACTCCATCAGATTCCAGCTCTTATTTTCTGAGAAATTTTGGAAAATAAAAGCGGGAATCTGACTAGTTGCTATGGGCAACTCCTCCACTTTTAATTACTCTAATTTTGATAAATCTCCCCTATCATATGTTACTTAGACCTGGTAGAAACAAATGTATAGAAGAAGTCTGAAGGGAAAGGGAACAACACTGCAAACAATACGAGGGATTTCTGAACAGCAGGGCACAGGATAAGTGAAACCAACAATTACCTCACAACTTTTATCTACAACACGACATGAAAAATGACAGCTGTAATTCATTGGTTGCTATGAGCAACACCATTGTGATCTGCACTCATTTTTTTTTAACTCTTCTTTATCTCAATAGTGATGACCAATTCCGGTAACATTATAAACATTCCATATTTGATAATAATAGGTAAAACTAGCTGCATTTTAGGTTTAGTGGTTCTATAAGATTCTTATTCAATAATGTATAAGTAAAAGTTTCAGGAGCACAAAAGAACGGCACATATGTAGTACGTCATAGATATAATAAGAGGTGATACCTGTGCTTTTATATAAAATTGCAGGTAGGTGGAATATAAATAGATATCATTAATTTCGTAATGTGAGGCCTTTAGTGCTTTACACATAGGCCTGTTCTCAGCATCACATTCCCATATGGATATCAAACTATTAATTTCAATGAGATTGCATTCACCATGACAGAGGGTCATTTACAAGGGTCAGGATGCATGCGATAAACGTGGATTCACTATCCATGAGGCTAGGCGAGAATTTACCTCTGATGCACCCTTCCCTGACTGTTAGGGCAGAATTTTGACAGATATATAGAACTTCCTTGCATTCTCCAATTTGGCTAGAAACACCTCGGATGCCACAAACAACATCCATTGTCCGAACCATCCTTCCATCCAATTTTTTCATTGACTTAAATGGTGATAAACAGATGTTCCACCATCCACTGAAGTGAAAAACAGAAGGAAAAACACATGCCACTGTTGGTCATCAGCCACATCAGGTTTTTCTTAAAAAACAAACAAAAACAAATCGCAATGAAAGGGATGATGAACGTACCTCTAGTGATCCTTTAAAGGGAGTCTGTCACCAGAACGTCCGTATTAACCCCTTAAGGACGCAGCCTAGTTTTGGCCTTAAGGCTCAGAGCCCATTTTTCAAATCTGACATATTTCACTTTATGTGGTAATAACGTGGGAATGCTTAAACCTACCCAAGCGATTCTGAGATTGTTTTCTCGTGACACATTGGGCTTCATGTTCGTGGTAAAATTTGGTCGATATATTCAGTGTTTATTGGTGAAAAATTGCAAAATTTACAGAAAATTTTGAAAAAATAGCATTTTTCAGAATTGAAATGCATCTGCTTGTAAAACAGACGGTTATACCACCCACAATAGTCACTAGTTCACATTTCCCATATGTCTACTTTAGATTGGCATCGTTTTTTGAACATTTGTTTATTTTTCTTGGACGTTACAAGGCTTAGAACATAAACAGCAATTTCACATATTTTTAAGAAAATGTCAAATGCCTTTTATTTAAGGTACCTGTTCAGCTCTGAAGTGGCTTTGAGGGGCCTATGTATTAGAAACCCTGATAAAACACCCCATTTTAAAAACTAGACCCCTCAAAGTATTCAAAACAGCATTTAGAAAGTTTTTTAACCCTTCAGGCATTTCACAGGAATTAAAGCAAAGTGGAGGTGAACTTTGCAAATTTTCATTTTTCTTGCGGAATTTCAATTTTATTCATTTTTTTTTCTGTAACACAGAAGGTTTTACCAGAGAAACACTACTAAATATGTATTGTCCAGATTCTGCAGTTTTTAGAAATGTCCCACATGTGGCCCTACTGCGCTCGTGGACTAAAAGACAAGCCCTAGAAGCAAAGAAGCACCTAGTGCATTTTGAGTCCTCTTTTTTATTAGAATATATTTTAGGCAGCATGCCGGGTTTGAAGAGGTGTTGAGGTGCCAAAACAGTAGGAATCCCCCAATAGTGACCCCATTTTGGAAACTACACCCCTCAAGGAATTCATTTATGGTTGTTGTTACCATTTTGACCACACAGTTTTTTCACAGCACCTATTTGAATTGGGCTGTGAAATGAAAAAAATGTAATTTTTTCCAATAAAATGTCATTTGTGATCAAAATTTCTTATTTTCACAGGGAACAAAATACCCCATTTGGTTGCCCAATTTGTCCTTAGTGTGGCAATACCCCATTTGTGGTGATAAACTGCCGTTTGGGCCCATGGGAGGGCTCAGAAGGAAAGGAGCGCTATATGTTTGTTGGAGTCCAGATTTTGCTGGATTGGTTTTCGGGTGCCATGTCGCATTTGCAGAGCCTCAGGGGTATCAAAGCAATGGAAACCCACCAAAAGTGACCCCATTTTGGAAACTACACCCCTCAAGGAATTCATTTATGGTTGTTGTTAGCATTTTGAGCACACAGTTTTTTCACAGCACCTATTTCAATTGGGCTGTGACATTAAAAAAATGACATTTTTTCCAATAAGATGTAATTTTTTAGCAAAATTTCTTATTTTCACAGGGAACAAAATGCTCAATTTTGTTGCCCAATTTCTCCTGAGTGCAGCAATACCCCATTTGTGGCAATAAACTGCCGTTTGGGCCCATGGGAGGCCTCAGAAGGGAAGGAGCGCTGTGTGTTCTTTGGAGTCCAGATTTTGATGGATTGGTTTTCGGCTGCCATGTCGCATTTGCAGAGCCCCAGAGGTATCAAAGCAATGGAAACCCACCAGAAGTGACCCCATTTTGGAAACTACACCCCTCAAGGAATTCATTTATGGGTAATGTGACCATTTAGACCCCATAGTTTCTTCACAGAACTTATTTGAATTGGGCTGGGAATTAAAAAAAAATATATTTTTTCCAATAATATGTCATTTTAGCTCAAAAATTCTTATTTTCACAAGAAATAAAATACTCCATTTTGTTGCCCAATTTGTCCTGAGTGCGGCAATACCCCATTTGTGGTGATAAACTGCCGTTTGGGCCCATGGGAGGCCTCAGAAGGAAAGGAGCGCTGTGTGTTCTTTGGAGTCCAGATTTTGCTGGATTGGTTTTCGGGTGCCATGTCGCATTTGCAGAGCCCCAGAGGTATCAAATCAATAGAAACCAATCACAAATGACCCCATTTTGGAAACTACACCCCTCAAGGAATTCATTTATGGGTGTTGTGACTATTTTGACCCCATAGTTTTTTCACTGAATTAATTTGAATTGGGCTGGGAATGAAAACAAAATTATTTTTTTCAAATAATATGTAGTTTTGGCTGAAAATTTCTTATTTTCACAAGAAACAAAATACCCCATTCTGTTGCGCAATTTGTTCTGAGTGCCGCAATACCCCATTTGTTGTGATAAACTGCCGTTTGGGCCCATGGGAGGGCTCAGAAGGAAAGGACCACCATTTGGCCTACTGGGGATTTTCTAGTGCGAAGTAATGTATGCAGAAGCACCTGAGGTACCAGTACAGTTGAAACCCGCAAGAAGTGACCCCGTTTTAAAAACTACACCCTTAAGGCATTCATCTAGAGGTGTAGTGAGCATTTTGACCGGAGACCTACACCCCATAGACTGTAATGTGGGTTCTCCCGGGTATGGCAATACCCTACATGTGGCTGTTATCAGCTGCCTGGGCACACAGCAGGGCTCAGAGGGGAAAGACGAGGGGGGATAAGCTGTGTGGAGTGCATCAGGGTAAGTAAAATTGGGGTAAATTATAAACCAAGGGATGTATGATAAATTTTAAAACACTTTCATACAGAGCTCTGGTTATTCGGGACACGTGTCACATTGATATATTGTGTCATCCCTTATCGCTCTCTTATAGCAGACTTTGCACCTCTTTTGACTTTTTCCCTTCTTGCCAGTTTGGGGAACTTCCCCTGGAAAGTGTTGCCGCCCTGGTACGATGCGTGTGGCCCCGCTTCCAGAACTACTGGGTGCCCCCCCTTCTTGGTCACTAAAGATTAGGTTCTTGATAATCACCTCTTGAAATTCCAGGAAAGTTCCCGTCTGGCCTGCACATCGACGTAGCACGTACGCATTGTACAAAGCCATCTGTATGATGTGCACGGCCAGCTTCTTATACCACACCGCATAGCGCTGTAGGGCTTCAGGATTTGATCTGACAAGTCCATCCCTCCCATGTACCTATTGTAGTCTAGTATGCAGTCTGGTTTGGGGGTGGCCTTTCCTTCATATATCCTAAACCTGTAGGTATACCCTGATGCACTCTCGCAGCTTGTACATCTTCACGCCATACCTTGCCCTCTTACCCGGCAGGTACTCGCGGAATTGAACCCTCCCTTTAAAATGTACCCGGGACTCATCAATAGAAATACACTTCTCGGGGGTGTATGCTGGGGAAAACCGGGCACTGGAACGGTCTAATAGGGGTCTCCGTTTATACAAACGGTCAAAACTGGGGTCATCTCGGGGTGGGCACGGCTCATTATCAGTATAATGTAAGAAGCGAAGTATTGCCTCATTTATTTATTTTTTTAGGTTCCAGTTCAGTTCTGAAGTTGCTTTGAGGGGCCCATATATTAGAAACCCCTATGAAATACCCCATTTTAGAAACTAGACCCCTCAAAGTATTCACAACAGCATTTAGAAAGTTTATGAACCCTTTAGGTGTTTCACAAAAATTTAGAGCAAAGTAGAGGTGAAATTGACTTTTTTTTTTTTTGTCAGAAAATCCTCTTTATACCATTTTTTTTATAACACAAAAGGATTTATCAGTGAAACGCAACTTAATACGTATTGCCCAGATTCTGCAGTTTAGAGAAATATCCCACATGTGGCCCTAGTGCGGTAATGGACTGAAGCGCCGGCCTCCGAAGCGAAGGAGCACCTAGTGGATTTTGAGGCCTCTTTTTTATTAGGCACCATGTCCGGTTTGAAGAGGTCTTGTGGTGCCAAAACATTGGGAACCCCCCAAAAGTGACCCCAATTTGGAAACTAGACCCCTTGAGGAATCCATTGTAGTTTTCTTCGGGTGCATGCGGCTTTTTGATCAGTTTTTATTCTATTTTTAAGTGGCGCGGTGACTAAAAAACAGCAATTCTACTATTGTTTTTTTATTCTTTTTTTTTTACTGCGTGCACCGTGCGCTATAAATGACACATTCACTTTATTCTGCGTGGCGATACGATTACGGCGATACCAGATGTTTATAGTTTTTTTTTATGGCGTTTGCACAATAAAATACGTTTTGTAAACAATCATTCACTTTTTGTGTTACCTTATTCTAAGAGCCATAACGTTTTTATTTTTCAATCAATCAAGACGTGCGAGGACTTATTTTTTGCGTAACGAACTGTAGTTTCGATCAGTACCATTTTTAGGTACATGCGACTTTTTGATCTCTTTTTATTCCATTTTTTGCGAGGTGAAGTGACCAAACAATTGTGATTGTGGTACGGTTTATTAATATTTTATTTTACGGCGTTCATCGTGCGGGATAAATAACGAAATAGTTTTGTAGTTCAGGCCGTTACGGACGCGGCGATACCAATTATGTATAGTTCATTTGTTTGTTTATATATTTTTATTAATAATAAAGGACTGATAAGGGAAAAAGGGGGATTTTTACTTTTATTACTTTTAAATCTTTTATTTTCTTATTTTTACACATCTTTTTTTAACTTTTTTTTTACTTTATTACTTTGTCCCACTAGGGGACATGAGAGCAGGAGGCCCTGATCGCTATTCTAATACACTGCACTACATGCGTAGTGCAGTGTATTAGAACTGTCAGCTACTCACTGACAGCAAGCATAGTGGGTCCTGACGTTGTCAGGACCCACTAGGCTTCCGTCTATGGCATAGCCGGACGCCATTGTTTGGTGTCCGGTTGCCATAGTCACCATCGCCGGCCGCTATCGCGTAGCAGGCCGGCGATGGCAGCTTAACCCCTAAAAAGCCGCGATCTCTATAGAACGCGGCTTTTAAGGGGTTAATCGGCGGGGACACAGCGATCGGTCCCCGCTGTAGGAGCTGTGACAGCTGCTGAACAAGACAGCAGCGTCACAGCTCCTGTATGTGTTGGGAGGACGGCCGAAACGGCCGTTACTCCCGTGACGTACTATTACGTCATGGAGCGCGAACGATACAGCTGCCATGACGTAATAGTACGTCAAGGAGCGGGAAGGGGTTAAACTAGTGACAGGGTATTGTAGAGGAGACTAACCTGTTTCTAGCATTTATTTTCTGCTTACTGCCTCCTTTGTAGAGAAATAAGTTTTATTAAGTTTATGCTAAAGAGCATTTAGGTGCAATGAGGGCGTTACCATTGCACCTAAATATTCCTACTTCGCTTGCTAGTTCGACCCCCCTCCCTCCTTACATTGATTGACAGGGGCCAGGCAGCGTAATCGGCGCATTGGCCCCATACTATCTGCAACGCGTGCGCGTCCCTGCTCCTCACTCGACGCATGCGGAGTACGATCTTTCTGCTCGACGTTCTAATCGACAGTACTGTGCCGAGTGAAGAGCAGGGACGCGCACGCATTGCAGATAGTACGGGGCCAGGCATAAACGCGCCGATTACGCTGCCTGGCCCCTGTCAATTAATGTAGGGAGGGGGGTTGAACTGGGAAGCGAAGTAAGAGCATTTAGGTGCAATGTTAACGCCCTCATTGCACCTAAATGCTCATTAGCATAAACGTAATAAAACGTATTTCTCTAAAAAGGAGGCAGTAAGCAGAAAATGAAAATAAACGGTAGAAACAGGGTAGTCTCCTCTACAATACACTGTTACTACTTTAACTCGGACATTCTGATGACAGTCTCCCTTTAAAGGGCTATTCCCACCTTAGACATTAATGGCATACCCATGGGATATGTCATACATTTGTAATAGATGCAGGTCCAAGCTCAACAGACCCCAGCATCCAGGCTGAATAGATGAATGCTCTCCATTGATTTCTTTGGATTATGGAAACAGCCATTGACCCATTCCCTGTCTCGATGCTGCCTTGAGATAGGTGTGGGAATACCACTATTATGAAAAAAATACTGTAGGCGGACATGTCGTATAACTTGACAACCACTCCAACCATTACAGGGTATAAAAATATAAATGTCATAGCCATATTCTTTTATCCTTCAGGGGGCTTTTCTGAGTTTATGAATAATGTACATAAAATACAATAAAAAAGTTATAAAGGTTGTTTAAAGAATGAATTTATTGCAGCTAATGCCTTTAGGTTATTTTCGAAGAGTAAGTAACTGGTTTAAACTTTATAGAGGAAGAAAAGAACATCCAATGGAAAAAGTTGTATAGGTTTGTTTATGTATTCCTCCAGATGTACAGAAATACAACAAAATGGTTCAGAATATGGTAAATAAAGGAAGTTTACAGATTAAGAACTTTGACAATGGCAAAACGAAATTAATATAAATGACATAGGCTATCTACATGAAGAGTCAGATAGAAGCAAAAAAAAAACAACTGTGTGGTTCAAAGCGTTACCACCACCTCAGCTCCGCTACTTTTGAGCAATCGCTACAAAACTATAAACAGACAGATTTCTATTAAAACAGGAAGCATCAGATTTTCTGATGGCGCACAGCTTCTCATTGAAGGAATTATCTGGGTTATTAAAATTGATGGCCTATCCTTAGGGAAGGCCATCAATATTAGATTGGGGGGGTCTGACTGTCGGCACCCTCGCCAATCAGCTGTTTGAAGAGGCCGGGGTGCTCGTACACATCCACATGGGACAGTGGTGCAATACCTTGCACGGTCGCTACAAATGTAATGGCGCATGCAAGTACAAACAGAAAGAAGAACCATGTAAACAATAAAGAGGCTGCGGCGCCCGTACAAGCGTCATTGCCCCTTTAAACAGTTGATCGCCAGTGGTGCCGACAGTCAAACCCCCACCGATCTAATATTGATAGCCTATCCTGAGGTTAGGCCAACAATAACCTGGATAACCCCTTTAACAGGTCACAAATAAATGTACTTTAATAGAATTAAAGCATAGGTTCACCTTCAATGCTAGTTTAGATATTGACATAATGTAATAGAAAATGTTAATACTTTGCTTTATTATCTGCTAATGACTTTGAGTTATAGCATGTATTATTGCCAATTCTTATCTACTGAGTACTGTGTACAGTACTGAAAATTCTGCAGACTGCTGAGCTAAATCCTTCAAGCACGCCCTGGTGGCTCAATCTCTGCACTCAGCTTGCTCTAGTCATTTGCTATCAGGGGGATGCTGGGTAATACTGGACACGGTACGGCATACTGATATGGGTAAAAAAAATCACACACATGTATTATAAGAAGCTCAGCTCTTTTTTTTTTTTAGGGGGGTGTTCGGGAGCATAATCTGTCGACAAGCTGTTTATTAACTCCAAAGTATGCAGCATAATTGTGAATGCTGCTCTGGACTATAATACAAGCAGTAACTCAGGTTCAGTACATGATAATTACTACAATGTATTTACAGAGTAACTCAACTTCATGTTAATTATAGCTATAGGTAAACTGTAAAATGGTGTTGAATGCTGAACCTGCACTTTAGGCACTTCTGATCAGCCCAGACCCCCCGCTCCCAATAAACCAGAGTGGGGAAATGTGTAAATGGCCGCAGCGTCTCCTAACTCATTTGTATAGAAGCTGCAACATGAAAGGGTTGTTGTCCTGATGGGAAGACCCCTTTGATTGTGCAGCCCATCAGAATTTCTACTTTTGAATGTCCATAAGCCAGATAATTCCAGCTTCAAACTAGACTTGTGGATGCCATGTTATCAATATCTTTCTCTTGTTGCCTCTTAAAGAACAGTGTATCAATACAATCAAAGTGCGAGACATCCATAAAGCTCATTAAATGTTATTTCATAGGACCGAGGATAAACAGGTGATGATACCAGAGAAGAATGTGTTCCCACTTCATGGCACTAATATATAGTCCACTTAATAGTTTTCAGCGTTATATCACGACACTGCCATATGAATATTGGCTATGAAGCCTTACTTTCTATGAAGTAACATTTTGCATGGTAGCCATTGGTGGGAAGTGTTCTGTGAAACTGGACCAAAATGTTCGCACCAGGTGTGAAGTGATAGGCACAAATTTAGCAATGTAACAATAATGTGTAGTTAATTACTTACTGACATATAAATTCATAGGGGGATAAAGATTTAATCTTTGGAATACTATATTAGTTATATAAAGCATGGTAATTATATTATTTTATATAAGTATGCCAAATGCATATTAATAGTAATACAAAAAAATAATTATCCCAAAACCAACTCAACTTTTGGTTTTGAGATACAATAGCTCATTAAATTTAGATGAATATGAAAATAAGTATTGCTTGGGTTTAGCTTTCTATCCAGAACTTTTGTTAAAAAAAAATTAAATAATTTCAGCTGTTTATCAATGTTTGCAAATGTTAAACTGAACCTGTATACATGGCGCAAAAAAGCCAGCATGTATATCACATGTATATGTGGAATTGTTTAAGGTAAGGTGTACACACACACACACACACACACACACACACACACACACACATACATACATACATATTACATGGACGCATTTTCAGTCCATTTTTCATCCATATATTTCCCAAAAATGTGAAGGGATACCATGAGAGTTTTCTACTCGTCTACTTGTTTTTGGCAAATAATGTGCAGAACTGGTGTGGCAGAAAGCTGCAGTAAACCGCATATAGAGACTGTAGTTACTACCTACTTTTTTGTCTTGCATGATTTCCCCAATAATAACAGTGAGGAAAACTGCATGCTGTGGTTAAACCCTGTATACTACAATGTGATATCTGGCCAAAACATAATTCAAATGGTACGTGTGACCGTAACCTTAACTCAGTATTACATTTATTCTTGGATTTCACTTGTAGCGTGTAAAGTAGTGTGAACCCTTTCTGATAAGGTGTCGTAAAGAGATCATATTGGTCCATATGTGAAAATAAAACTTTTGATTGAGACATGTAAAGCATAAACACCAAAGCATTGCACTACTCACTGACTGGAACACGTTACTTCCCATAATGGGTAGACGTCACTGTTTGGACACGATCATTTCATAATTAAGGCTATTATTTATTTGAATCCCAAAGTAGCCACAAGGGCCAGCAAAGTTGAGCAGGCCTCTTTGGCAATGCTGGGTTTAAATTCATTTATGCTTATTGCACTAAAATGAGAACAGTTAAACCTACATCTCGTGAGACACCAAAACAAAAAACTGAAAAAAACGGTTCTGTTTTTAAAAAAAAACAAACATAAAAAGAACAACAATGGTGGCAGAGAGAATAGGTTCTGAAATAATTAAATTAGTGTCATTAATCTAATAAATACACACACATTATATATATATATATATATATATATATATATATATATATATATATATATATATATATATATATATATATATGTGTGTTGCTAGAAAAGCTTACAATTCCCACACAACCATGTACAGCATATGTTACATGACTAAAGAGAAGATTCATTCCCACACTCTTTTGGAGGGTGAAAGGTTTTAAGACACTCCCTAATATGCAGGGATGAACGACCGTTTGCAGCATACAGAATAAGGAGGTTATTCAATATATTGAGGAAATATCTTAAATGAGCGAACACTGAGACGCGGGATTTGTTATGGATTCTTTGCTTTTTCGCACATGAATAAAATGCATACATAGCAAGAGAGAAGGAGTTCGATAAATTAGACCATAGGCCAAGACCCACAGAGGGCCATGTGCTAATCTTTTCCTATCCCAATGCCAACATTTGTGTTGCTGCACAGCAGGGAATAAGTGGCAATATTCTTGTTGTAGTAGCCAAAGTATATATCCAGTCACTTGCATGACCGTAGCACTAGGCACATGCAATACCCGCTTGCATCTTGCTAAGTATAATGTGGCAAAATAAAATAAAGGGGAAGCACTGAAGGACTCGGCTTATGCAAATGAGGTTGACATAAAAGGCAAAAACGTGGGACATGAAAATGAGACAGACGGTGGCACAAATATAAATCCTAGTTTTTTTGCACAATATCCTTCTACTTCAGGTCCATTATCGACACATACGCACACACAAATATACGTAAACACATATATGTAATCAATAATTACACACATATACGTGTAATACATATAAACATACCTGGGCACACATAAGAGCCTACACTTAAACCCCTGTGCAGCTAGAGTTTTACAAGTCACTCCGATATTATCAGAAGGGGTTAAGAGGTCAACATTAAGTAGATCAGGTATTAGGCATGGTCACTAAAAGATACAACAGCAGGTTGAATAGATCTCTCGAATCACAATTATGCTGTATACCCAAGTACCGGCAAAACAAAGCCCAAGTATGTACATGTATGGAAACATACTCCCATACATCCCTATGTTTTGCTTGTCTTTCTTCATATTTTTTTCTTTTTCTTTTTTGCAAAGACAGCTAGTGCTGCAGAGCAATTTGAGGTAAAGGCATAAAAGGGTTAAAATATTGGAAAGTAAAAGAAAGACAAAACGTAAGCAGTGCATCCAAGTGGAGGCTCCATTACAACGATCTAGCAGTTGGCTGGTTTCATATTGCATAATAGTGCTGTGTTCCTCAAAAATCTTCTATTCCCAGGATTAGCCCTCCCCTCAATCTCTGTGCCCGGGCTTCAGTGCAAGCCAGAAGAAAAGGCCTGGGGGAGAAAGGAGGGCAGGAGAATGTGAACCACTCTACTGGGCCCTTAAAACCCACATGAAATTCTTCAGGTTTCTTGTTGTAAGTCAAACCTATGCATTTTTAGGGGCAAAAGTTGCTCTCACGCGAAGTACATGGTACGTAAGGTATCCTGGTGAATTTGCACGGCCTTGGCAAGGGCTTGTGGGTCCCGACCATTGCTTTGACCAGATACGTGGCTTCCTTCAGCACTATCGAATAGAAAAATTAGTTAGCATTATAAAATTCATGCCACAAATTCAGCCCTAAATATGTACCAATTATTGCTAAAATTATAAGAAATCGAGGAGGAAAAGGGTGAATGGGACCCTTATATACCAAATCTAGTAATTCAATGTGTTCAAAAGACAAAAATCTCAATGGAAACAATTTACATTCTCTTATTCTCCATTTGTCACACTGTACATAACCATATGGTTTTATCGACAATCAAGAGCTACAGTATTCTCAACTTAAACAGCTCTGAGACATGCACCTATCTCCAAAATGGCGGTCATCCGGGGGTCAGTCCTGTGAGGCGGTCGTCGGCCACTTCATGCAGGCAGTGAATGAATGGAAGAGTGTCCCTCTCTATCCATTCATATGGGTGTTACAGAAACTACCGAGTAAGATGGGAAGTTGGGAATACCCCTTTAATTATTGTTTCTCATTTCTTCATTTCAAAGAGTGTCTCTGAAAAATGGGTTCAATATTCGAGAGACAGAATAAATCCGGCAGCACAATTAAAGTTCGCCAAATGGAATATGGTGCCCATCCTTGTATATATTTATGTACTATTTATTTCAACATGTCAGGTAATGTGAAATATTTAAGGTTAACAGCATTCAAAGTAATCATTCCTATCACTTAGGAGTAAGGTCACCGCATCGGTCTGAGGTTTCTAAGGTAATAAGCTTTTGCTTAGAAAAGTTTGGTTGATGGCAGCAGCTCAGTTGCCATGGATACTGATCAGGAGCATATGACATAAAAGATTCTGTCAGGCTAAACCGGACGCATACCTGATCAATCATAGGTCTTAAAAGAAGCTCGCCATTTACCATATTATGGAAATTAGAATTCTGTATTAGATAATTCACTATTCATTGAAGTTACATTTTCACAAGAAATATTAAGTGTATAAATAAATCATAATCTGAAAAAGATGTATTCAAATTAGCCAAATGCATGTTAGCAGATTATAGTAGAAACGTCCCCATTCACCTGTCAGAGTTACATCAAACACACTTTTTGCAACTCAATGTAAATTATTAGGCCACAAAATCCAAGCACGTGATAAAAAGCCATCATGTAGCTTAGACTTGTGGAGAATAACACAGTAAATTACACCAGCTGAAGGTTGCTAACAGGAAGATTACAGTTATGAATGATAGAATATACAGTATTGTGCAAAAGTCTTAGGCAGTTGTGGAAAAATGCTGCAAAGTAAGAATGCTTTCAAAAATAGAAGTGTAAATAGTTGTTTTTTTTATCAATGAACAAAAGAGAAATCTAAATCAAATCAATATTTGGTGTGACCTCCCTTTGCCTTCAAAACAGCATCAATTCTTCTAGGTACTCTTGCACAAAGTCATGGATTTTGTAGGATTATAGTCAGGTGTATGATTCACCAATTATACCAAACCGGTGATAAGGATCATAAGTTTCACACGTAGGTTGAAACACAGTCCTTAACTGTAACAGAAACAGCGGTGTGTGGAAGGCTTAAAATTGGGTGAGGAACAGCCAAACTCTGCTACAAAGGTGAGGTTGTGAAAAACAGTAGATATGAGTCACACCAATATCCTATCCTCACTTTACCCACAAATGTTTTTAATCTGCTGCACGAAGTTTCTGTAACGTCTATGGCCGCGGACCGTCGTCCTGACTTACCCTCTGACGGCCGCGGCCATGGACGAGTCAGTTCCCGGCGGCATCTCCCTCCTGAGAGACGGCGGCACTCACTTCCGGACACGGTCTCCCGCAGGGCCCGCGCGTGCACAGCCTTAAAGGGCCAGTACGCGCACAATTGCAGAATACTGCAATCAACCCAGAATGCTTCCCGTTCTTGCTGCCTGTACCCTGTATCCCGTGCTACTGTGCCGTCAAGAGTTGGAGTTTTTTTGTGCCCTCCGCTGCATCTACTGTGCCGCACCCCGCCGGGTGTCTGTCTACTGTCGGAGCCTCATGTTAGCCTGAATGTACAGCTACTGTCTACATTGCCTCAGGTACCCTTTCTGAACTATAGACATTGAATTGTACCTGTTTGGCCAGCTGCTATCCCGCTACGCGGTACTGTCCAGTGGGTCCACACCCCGCGCCGTGACAGTTTCCTTGGCCAACCACAGCGTCTACGGTCCTCAATGTTGGCTGTTTCTTTGTGCTTCTTCATAAGAGCTTGAACAGCACATCTTGAAACCCCAGGCTGCTTTGAAATGTTTGGGAAAGATCTTGCTGATGCAGTAGAACCAACTTGTGTCTTGTTGCTGTGCTCAGTCTTGCCATGGTGGACCCATGACAGGAAACTGTCTTTCACAACCTCACCTTTGTAGCAGAGTTTGGCTGTTCCTCACCCAATTTTAAAACCTCCTACACAGTTAATGACTGTGTTTTAACCTACGTATGAAAATGATGAAAATTTTATAAAATACATGACTTTTTGCAAGTGTATCTAGAATTGATGCCGTTTTGAAGGCAAAGGGTGGTCACACCAAATATTGATTTGATTTAGATTTCTCTTCTGTTCGTTCATTCACTTTGCATTTTGCAAATTTATTTAAAAAAACTATTAACACTTCTATTTTTTTAAAGCATTCTTACTTTGCAGCATTTTTCCACAACTACCTAAAACTTTTGCACAGTACTGAATATACATAATATACTGAATATACATAAATACATTAAGATTTTTACAGAAGGAAGAGGATAAGACTGCTAGAAAAATAAAGGATTGAGAACAAATGAGGAGAAAGCTAGTGGAGGTTAGGAGTATTATAATTGCTTAGTAATTTACCTGTCATGCTCCTTATCCACGAGATGGTACCTAGCTCTGAATGCCACAAGATGAGCATAATAGGCGGGTGCAGGGATAGAGACTGATCGCGTGCATCGCACATACGTGTGGCACAGCTGGTAGGTCAGCAGCTGGAGTTCATCAGCAGTGAAACAGTTATCATCCCACAAGACATGATAGTGAGAAGGCCTGCTAGTACCCTAAAAGATAAAGTTGGATTTGAATATGGTATAACAATAAAAAGTGTAGACAATGAAATGGAAATTTCAAATAGGTTTACAAAATGGTCAAGATTTTTCAGAATCCAAGATTAAGAATTGAACTTAAACATTTCTAGCGGAAGCTAAAGACAAAGAAGGATGTGCCTAGTCATTCACTGGTGAAATATACAACCAACAGCAAGAACTTTGTATTATATTTATAAAAGATGTGCAACTTCTGTTATCAGAACTTTCAACCATTTTCTGGACGGTCTATACCAAAAAATGTTTTACTTTGGCACCCACAGGGTAGCATATTAAGTTACAGAATTAAAGGAGAACTCCATCTATAATGAAGAATTCATCTTAGGTGGGAGTTACACCAATATCAAACCCTCACTGTACCCTGAAAAGCCCTACTAACCTGAACTTCTATCAACCCACAATGATATATTACTGAGCTAGCTGAATTAAGTGGCTTGTGATATAAGTGGAGTTATAAAACCGGAGTTAAGAAGAGGAGTTAAAGCCCCTGTAAGTACTCTTCTTTTACTCTAACAATTGTTCACAGTTTTTTTGTAACTGGGATAATGAATTGCAAGATTGGAGGTTTTCTTCAGTGCACAGTTTGCCATATGTATGCACGACTGGAGCCGGAGTTCCAGGGTGAATACCTCTGTGGCAGATGTGAGCATGTTGTTCACCTGAAAGCTCGCATTAGAGATCTGGAGGAGCAGAATGCAACACTGAGGGCGATAGACAATCTTGAGCAAAGCATGCTGCTGACTGAGCAAGCAGATAGTGGGGTAGAACTGGAGGGTGAAGACATGGGTCAGCAGGATCAGGCAAGTAGCTGGGTTAATGTAGTTAGGGGCAGTAGAAAGGGGTCCAACAAAAGGAAGGCCAATCCTGTTTCTGATATTCCAAGCAAAATTGCCAAGTTGAGTGATGATGCGAGGGTGTCTGTCTCAGAAATGGCAGCCCTAGTGGATACTGATCTCCCTAACAGCCGGGAGAACAGCCCAGCTAGTAGTTGGCAGGATGGTAATGCAGGTAAGGCAAGACAATTGGTAGTTGTAGGGGATTCTATAATCAGGAAGACGGATAGAATAATTTGTCGCCAAGAATGCCTCAACCGAATGGTTTGCTATCTCCCTGGTGCCAGGGTTCAGCATGTGGTGGAACAGGTGGATAAATTACTGGGAGGGGCTGGTGATGATCCAGCTTTTGGTACATGTAGGTACCAACGACAGAATAAATGGTAGGTGGAGGAGCCTTAAGAATAATTTTAAGGAACTAGGCTACAAGCTGAAGGGGAGGACCTCCAAGGTAGTATTCTCAGGAATACTTCCTGTGCCATGCACATCACAGGAAAGACAGCGGGAACTAAGGGAGTTAAATGCATGGCTTAAGTCTTGATGTAGAGGAGAAGGCTTTTGGTTCCTAGAGCACTGGGCTGACTTTTCAGTGGGGTACAAACTGTATTCTGCAGATGATTTGCACCTAAATAGAAGGTGGTCCGCTGTGCTGGTGTAGAGAATTCTAGCTGCGGTGGCGGAGTATTTAAACTAGGGCTGAGGAGGGAGGCCAATGTAGAAAATAAAGGGGTAGTTAGGTTATAGAGGGGTCAGACTATATTGGTAGGAGGAGAAACAGACTGTGGGGAGAGGACTAGACAACAGGATAAGGAGATCCTTTCGTTACAAAACAGCAAAGAAAAAAAAATGCCCAAATAATGTCAAATAATCACATTTCTGATACTGAAAGTGAAACAGTTAAAGGCAAGTTAAAGTGTATGTTCACAAATGCCAGAAGTCTAGCAAGCAAAATGAGGGAGCTGCAGGCCTTGATACTGGAGGAACATATAGATATAGTTGGTGTTGCTGAAACATGGCTAGGCTCTTCGCACGACTGGGCTGTAAATCTACAGGGTTTCACACGGTTTCGGAAAGACAGGGCGAATAGGAAAGGCGGTGGTGTATGTCTGTATGTGAGAAGTGATATGAAGGCGAGTGTGAAAGAGAGAATAGTGGGTGAAGATTATGAGGAGGTTGAAACCTTGTGGGTGGAACTAGAAAGGAAGGTAAACACTGAAAAAATTACATTTGGTGTAATCTATAGACCCCCCAATATAACTGAGGAGATGGAATGTCAGCTATATAAATAGATGTAGCAGGCTGCACAGGCTGGTACTGTAGTGATAATGGGAGATTTTAATTTCCGGGATATTAATTGGTGTCATGGTTCGGCTTCAACTGCAAAGGGGAGACATTTCCTCAACCTGTTGCAGGAAAATTTTATGGGCCAGTTTGTGGAAGACCCGACCAGAGGTGAAGCTCTGTTGGATCTGGTCATTTCTAATAATGCAGAGCTTGTTGGGAATGTCCATGTTCATGAAAACCTCGGTAACAATGATCACAATATAGTTATATTTTACCTATACTGTAAAAAACAAACACAGGCTGGGAGGGCAAACACACTTAATTTTAAGAAGGCCAATTTCCCCAGGATGAGGGCTGCAATTCAGGATATGGACTGGGAAGAACTAATGTCAAATAATGGAACAAATGATAAATGGGAGATTTTCAAATCTACTTTGGGTAATTATAGTGCAAAATTTATTCCTATAGGTAACAAGTATAAACGACTAAAATGAAACCCCACATGGCTTACACATCCTGTAAAAAAGGGCAATACATGACAAAAAAAGGGCATTTGAAAAATACAAATCTGAGGGTACAGATGTAGCCTTTGTAAATTATAAAGAGCTTAATAAAAGCCTTTATAATTTTGTAAAAAAGTTAAAAAAAAATCAGCAAAAATACAAAATGAAAGGCAGGTGGCCAAGGATAGTAAAACAAATCCCCAAAAAATCTTCAAGTATAGAAATGCAAAAAAAGCCGAACTCTGAACATGTAGGACCCCTAGATAGTGGTAATGGGGAGTTGGTCACAGGGGATCAAGAGAAGGCAGTTACTAAATGGGTTCTTCAGCTCTGTATATACAACAGAAGAAAGAGGAGCTGATGTAGCCGCTGACAGTGCTGTTAATATATCAGTTGATATACTGAATTGGATGAATGTAGATATGGTCCAAGCTAAATAAAATAAAATAAATGTGCACAAGGCCCCGGGACCAGATGGGTTACACCCTAGAATTCTTAAAGAGCTTAGTTCAGTTATTTCTGTCCCCCTCTTCATAATATTCAGTGATTCTCTAGTGACTGGTATAGTACCAAAGGACTGGCGCAGGGCAAATGTGGTGCATATTTTCAAAAAGGGCTCTAGGTCTTCCCCGGGTAATTATAGACCAGTAAGCTTAACATCCATCGTGGGGAAAATGTTTGAGGGGCTATTGAGGGACTATATACAGGATTATGTGACAAAAAATAGTATTATAAGTGACAGCCAGCAGAAGCTGTCAAACCAACCTGATTTGTTTTTATGAAGAGGTGAGCAGAAGCCTAGACAGAGGGGCCGCTGTGGATATAATGTTTTTGGACTTTGCAAATTTGCATTTGACACTGTCCCTCATAGACGTCTAATGGGTAAACTAAGGACTATAGGTTTAGAAAGTATAGTTTGTAATTGGATTGAGAATTGGCTCAAGGACCGTATCCAGAGAGTTGTGGTCAATGATTCCTACTCTGAATGGTCCCCGGTAATAAGTGGTGTACACCAGGGTTCCGTGCTGGGACCACTATTACTCAACTTATTTATTAATGATATAGAGGATGGGATTAATAGCACTATTTCTATTTTTGCAGATGACACCAAGCTATGTAGTAATGTTCAGTCTATGGAAGATGTTCGTGAATTGCAAGCGGGTTTAAACAAACTGAGTGTTTGGGCGTCCACTTGGAAAATGAAGTTTAATGTAGATAAATTTAAAGTTATGCACCTGGGTACGAACAACCTGCATGCATCATATGTCCTAGGGGGAGCTACACTGGGGGAGTCACTTGTTGAGAAGGATCTGGGTGTACTTGTAAATCATAAACTAAATAACCGCATGCAATGTCAATCAGCTGCTTCAAAGGCCAGCAGGATATTGTCGTGTATTAAAAGAGGCATGGACTCGCGGGACAGGGATGTAATATTGCCACTTTACAAAGAATTAGTGAGGCCTCATCTAGAATATGCAGTTCAGTTCTGGGCTCCAGTTCATAGAAAGGATGCCCTGGTGTTTGGAAAAATACAAAGAAGAGCAACGAAGCTAATAGGAAAATCTAAGTTATGAGGAAAGATTAAAAGAATTAAACCTATTTAGCTTGAAAAAAGACGACTAAGGGGGGGACATGATTAATTTATATAAATATATTAATGGCACATACAAAAGATATGGTGAAATCCTGTTCCTTGTAAAGCCCCCTCAAAAAAAAAGGGGGCACTCCCTCCGTCTGGACAAAAAAAGGTTCAAGCTGCAGAGGCGACAAGCCTTCTTTACCGTGAGAACTGTGAATCTATGGAATAGCCTACTGCAGGAGCTGGTCACAGCAGGGACAGTAGATGGCTTTAAAAAAGGCTTAGATAATTTCCAAGAACAAAAAAGTATTAGCTCCTATGTATAGAATTTTTTTACTTTCCTTTTCCCATCCCTTGGTTGTACTCGATGGACATGTGTCTTTTTTCAAAAGTACGAACTATGTAACTATGTATGTAACTTGCTTATGCTTTTAGCACAGGAAAATGAACAGCAAATATACACACATCAGAAAAACATATGCCTGCTACTAGTCTTGTTTTCATGAGCGAGGTAGTTGGTGAAGCTTTCACATAGATGAGCCGATCAGTTAACTCTTTCAGCACCCTGGACAATGACTATCCCCTGACGTCGCCTAGCAACGCTCCCGTAATTACGGGTGCACACACGTAGCCACCCGTAATTACATGAGCCCCATAGACTTTTAGGCCTCATGCACACTTTCATCACCGTTTTCACAGCCGTTTTTCACGGATCCGTATGTCTGTGATTAGAACCGTGTGCTTCCCGTGTGTACTCCGTGTATACTTCCGTGTTTCAGTTTCCGAGACAAAACTGAAACCCGTTCACACTATGTACATGATATTGTGAGCGCCGCACATGATATTCCCTGTCCAGCAGTACTCACTGTCCAGGGTGCTGAAAGAGTTACTGCCGATCAGTGCAGCCCCGTAACTCTTTCAGCACCCTGGACAGAGACTACCGCTGGACAGGGAATACCATGTGCGGCGTTCACACTATAGATTAATGGTTCATTTAAAAAAAAACTGCAACAAAAAGTTACTACTTACCCAGAACTCCCTGCTTGCGTGCTTCTTCCTCAAGTCCGGCCTCCTGAGATGACGTTTCAGACTAAGTGACTGCTGCAGCCAATCACAGGCTGCAGCAGTCAAATGGACTGCCGCGTCATCCAGGGAGGTCGGACTGGATGTCAGAAGAGGGACGCGTCACCAAGACAACGGCCGGGGTACGTAGGAACTTATTTTTCTTAATATCGCTGCATTCCAGCACTGATCAGCAGCCTCTTCTCTCTATCAGTGGTTGACAGAGAGAAGGGGCTGCCGATTAGTGCAGTATCTGTCTGCATGTGTACCTCTGCCCGCCCATTGCTAGGCAACGGCTCCGTCACACACGGACAGCATACGGATGCCATCCGTGTGCCTTCAGTTTTTTTGACGGCCCCATTGACTTGCATGGGCCTCACGGTCATGGAATCTCGGACCAAGTAGGACATGCTCTACTTTTGTCGGAACGGAGCAACATGACCGTTAAAAAAACTGAAGTGTGCATGGCCCCATTGAAATGAATGGGTCAGGGTGCTAGCCGTCTGAAAAACGGCTAGCACCCTGAAGAAGAAGACTGAAGTGGGCATGAAGCCTAAAGCCGGATTCACACGAGCGTGTTCAGTCCGTGATATACGGTCCGCAGGTCGGCCGCATTTCCCGGACTGAGCACACTGCAGGGAGCTGGGCTCCTAGCATCATCGTTATCTATGACGCTAGAAGTCGCTGCCTGGCTGCGGGAAAACGGTCACGTACTGAAAACATGTTTTCAGTACGGGACAGTAGTTCCGCGGAGAGGCAGAGACTCCTAGCGTCATAGATAACGATGATGCTAGGATCCCAGCTCCCTGCAGTGTGCTCAGTCCGGGAAATGCGGCCGACCTGCGGACCGTATATCACAGACTGAACACGCTCGTGTGAATCCGGCCTTAACATGGGCCTGCCCGTGCCGTAATTACGGCCTGAAATAGGACATGTTCTATATTTTTCAACGGCTCCGGGCACCTTCCCGTAAGCAAACTTCCCGTGGCCAATAGAAGTCTATGCATGAGGACTAAATCTGTAATGAATATATTGCTTCATTTCATTTCTTTTATGCTTCCAATAACATTATTTACACTCTCTAGCAATTAAATTCATATCGAGAGGTATTTAATTAGTGAGCTTTTACTATATATATACCTTAAGTCAACCTCCCAAGCAACGCCGGGTATAAAAGCTAGTTACATATGATTTACGCTGACAGAACTGATGCCAAAATACCTGTATTCCAGCATGGCTGCAGAGGTAAAAATCAAACTCGTAAGGATGTGTGATATCTGTATCCACAGTGGTACCTGCTGGAATATTTCCACTTCTTCCAACCTGATGCAAAGAGATTATATAGAAGGGGTTACAACTCTTTAGGCTTACAAACACATTAGTGACATTAAAGAAGTTCTACACCATGATACAACGGAGTAACAGGGAGTGCTTACACGTTTTGACGTATATACCCTTTTCAAATGGCACCAAAAGAAGGTGTGGAGATGGGGGGGGGGGGGCAAACATAGTACATAAAGCTGTGGCACTATGAACAGAACTGCTGAGAAAAATAAACGTGAGGTGTTTCATTACGAAAACCAGCAGCGCTACCGTCTATTATTAACAGAGGCTTCTTTTACAGAGCCTTCCCTTAACAGGGACATTTACCTATAACCTTATCGCTACTAACTGGATTAGTCAGTCATTTCTTTTTCACATGTAGATGTCTGCCATATGACCTTTTGTATGAGTTTAGAAAATTTTACAACTGTGACACGAAACACCAATATGTGGGTAAGATCTCACAATCTTCCACCTACAGTTTTTCACACCTACCCTTACTCTTTGTACTTTTTAAACTTTTTTGACAGACAATCCTATTTACATAGTGCAAAGTTTTTCCATAGAAACAGTTCCCCTGCAATGTGGTAATGGTGCAGCACTCATAAATCCCATTGTGTGAGTAGAGCGGTGTTCCCCAAGGCTCCTGGAAACCTGGTTAGGGCACCCCCAAAAGACAGTAAGACATATTGTCCCACTGCCGCTACCCTTCATTCTGTCAGATTTCAATGCTTTTTTGATGGCAAGAATAGCATAGTCTGCAACCATTCTTGTCACAATTTCAAAATAGATCTGTCATAGATCTGTTGACCCCTTAAAGTTATCTTTGGCCTTGAGGGCACAATTATTATTATTGTTTTTTTGAGAGCCATAACTATTTAATATAAGAAACATTGTAAATGACAGAAAAAATGCCTCTTTCTTCCAGTTTTTAGGCGCCTAGTGTCCGCAACCCTGCCTCACGAACTGATCACTCACTCTTAATTCACTGGTAAAAGCAGCGATGAAGACGTGAGAGATTAGATTACAGCTGCTGCCTATAAATGTCTATGGAGAGGGGCGGGACGGGCTAAGAGACTCTGCTGCTTCTAGTAAGTGTTCTATAGGAGATTTCATTGCAGCTGGTCTCCTTCACCCCTGGCGAGGAGTTCAGGGAAAAGTGACATTTAGATATGGAGCCTGCAGGGGGAAAAATATTCAGTTATTCCTCATGTACACACACATGATGGCAGATTCTGAAAAAGTCACCTGAAACAACAGTTTCACTACTTTTGCACAATAAAAAACACTTTATTCTGATTTGTTTTTGTGTGGCCGCATTCCAAGAGCCATACCATCGACAGAGCTTCATGAGGGCTTGTTTTTTGCAGGTACGAGTTGTAGTTTTTATTGATAGCATTTTGAGTTCATAGGACTTTTTTGAAAGAAAAATGAACAAAGAAAATGCAATTTTGCCATTGTTTTTTGTTCTTTTTCACCTTGTGGGATAAATAACACATTCATTTTATAGTATTATATTTTTGCGGAGATACACATAATTGCTACCTTTTAAAATATTTTTATTTTCTCCCATAAAGTATTTTATAAAGGGGGGAAAAGTATTTTGATTTCTTTTACTCTACTTTGGATTTATTTTTCTAAACATTTTATTTAACTTTCATTTAACATTTTAATTTTCTTTAGTCGCACTAGGGGTCTTAAACCATGCCGTCTTGGATCGCTTACTTAATACAATGCAATACAGTACTTCTGTATTGCAACGTATTATGTCTGTCAGTGTAAAAATTTACAGGCAGCCTAATAGGACTTGCCTCTAGCAGGGCCTAATAGGCATACACACATGGCAGACCTGGGGGGCACTCCAAAAATGCATTGCGGGGATGCAGATGGGACAGCAGAAGTAGCCCCTCACTCTGTCTGACCACTTAGATGCTGCAGTCGCTATTTACTGCGGCATCTGAGGGGTTAAACAGCTGGGATCGGAGTAATATACAGCTGACACCTGCTCAGTGGTGTAGGCAAAGTTCCTGTGTCCGCACTATTCAGGGTGCCGTAAATTTACCGAATTTTGTGCTAGCTACATGGCACCAGTACCGTTAGTACACAGCAGATGTCGCCACGAGGATAAGAAGGTAATTAATGACACTAATGTGAGTAGAGCCTTGCAGTAAGGATAGGGAAGTTGTAGGGGTTCCCCATGAGGGGAACATTTTTGTCTGCAGTTCCTATGTGGTAAAAAGGTTGAGAATTACTGGATTAGAAGCTTAATTTATAGAGGTGAAGTGCACTTAAATGGGTTGTCCAGTTTAGAAAACCCATTATTATTTAACCTATTAATTGATTCTGGGTTAATAGAGGGGGTCCCCTGTTCAGGATCCTTATCTTTTGGCCAGAGTGAAGAACGGTTACAAAAAGCATCTATCTGCTCTTCATCAAAGAGATAACCCTTAGATTTAAATGAGAACCGTGTAATGCCTAATTTCTCATACGGTGGCGCTGCAGGGAAATTGAACAATTACTGCCAGATTTTTTTCTCCACATATTACAGTATATCCCTGGGGTTCCAGCAGTGAGACAGTGTGTGTGATCAGCTTATTGTCAGCGGACACTTCTAACAAGTAGGGATTGTCCTAAGAGGGGAACCCCTTTAACTATTTCATACAGGTTTTAAATTTCTGTGTTTAAAATCGCATTTCAAGTTTGATAGCACGAGAGGTAAATAAATATATATTCTTTTATCCCTTTCCTACCTGAAGAGTTTTGACATATTCTCAAAAATCATGAGGTCATATATCTTATTTAAAGGGGGTTATTCCGTTTTTAAAAAAAATAGGCAGCAGGGCAGGGGATGGTATAAAGTAATAATCTATAAGATACACACCCCCTGAAGTACCCCACGCTACAGCACTGAGGCTTCGTTCTCTGCCGCTCTGGTAACGGAAGCTCTTGCAGAGGCCACATGCCATTCATCATTCACATGCCCCTGCAGTCAATCACCGACCTTAGCTTTCACATGCCGTTCATGGCAGCATCACCGCGAAAGCCAGCCATGAATGGCATGTGACCACTGCAGTAGCTTTCTGAACCAGAGCGGTGGAGAACTCTCAGTGCTAGAGCAGAGGGGGGACTTCAGGGGTTCAGTATCTGTTAGTTTATTATTTTAAACCACCCCCTGCCTTGCTGCCGATTTTAAAAAGTTCCGGAGAACCCCTTTAAGGATTACAGCTTTAGTTTTTATTAATTTTTAGCATATTTTGGTCACAATACTTGACATATTTGTGTAAGGCTATTTTCTGTTCAGTTATAAGTACAGAAAAACGAAAATAACAGAAATGACGGATCAGTCACATAACAGACACCAAGGATGCCCGACTAATGCTATTGACTTTAATGTGTTCCATGGGTTTCCATAATTTTTCCGGACAAAATAGCACTACATACTGCACTATCTTATCTGGGATTTTTAGTAGAATATGTGACGGAGGCTCCTAACTTAGTTGTTGCAGTTTCACATTGTGCTGTCCCGTTACACCACAGATATGGAGAATTGCACACTATATTACATACCCTTTCAGTTCGGTCCGCACAGAATAACCTTGTGTGATGCCTTTTCTGTACCACAATGTAGGTGATTCCAGGCTGGTAGTCCTTCTCCAGGCTAATGCAGGCTTCTCTAATTGCTAGCAGCTCATAGTATAAGACCTGCTTAACAGAAAAAAAACATAACAATTGTAGCATTTAAACAGTAATGACAAAACAAAAAAGTCCGGTTTGTTGCTTATGGGAAGAATGTTTAATTTTTTTTATAAATCAGTCACACATAAAAAAACTGAATATCAGTTAAGACCTCAAATAAATAACTAAATAAATAAATAAATAAAAACATATAAAATTCACAAGTAGTGACAATGAGTATTACATGTAACTGTAAGTGAATAACAATAGAGAAAACAGTATATACATTGAGCGTATAACAAATTAGTATATCAAGAGATCCATGAATGATAATCTGGGTAAAGACTGTGACGGTTAAGTACGAGCACACAACTTTTGCAGTGCTAGACCACTAACTATTCAATTAAAAAAGAGGAAAATTTGTAGCAGAAGAAGAGGAGGCTGAACTGTGAGGGGTTCAAAATGGTATACAGGAGGGCTTCTTTCTTGGGAAGGGTAAGGCGGCATCCCCTGCCAGAGCGGGGATTCCGCACCAGGAGTAGCCACTGACCTCACTGTTCATATATGGATAGTGACACCAGGGGCTTCTCCAGTAGCGGAATCCCTGACACAGAGCATCTGACACCGGGGATTCCGCTCCTAGAGAGAGCCGCTGACGTCATTGTCCATATATGGATAGTGACACCAGGGGCTTCTCCAGTAGCAGATTCCCCTCCTATAGAGAGCCCCCGCCGTCTTTCCATCCCTGCTGTAGATGGTGCAACCCCCTTGCAGATAGCAAACGCCCCAACCCCCGCCCCACTGTAAATATCATCGCACCCCCAACTAGAAGTAGCGCCACCTGAACTGAGTCTGGGAGCGGAATCCCCGGTGTCTGATCGCACTGGCCCGGGGATTCTGCTCCTAGACAGAGCCACTAATGTCACTGTGCTAATGGACAGTGACGTCAGGGTCTCTGTCTAGAAGTGGAATTCCCGGCCAGTGCGATCTGACACAGGGGATTCCGCTCCTAGAGTCAGTTCAGACAGCGCTATTTACAGTGGGGGGCGCGATGCTATCTACAGCGGGGCGGGGGTGTTTGCTATTTGCAGGGGGTTGGCACTATCTACAGCGGGGATGGGAAGACGGCAGGGGCTCCCTCTAGGAGGGGAATCCTCGGCCAGAGCGCTGGCCGGGGATTCCGATGCTGCAGGGAGCTTATGTGGCGCTATTTACAGAGGGTATTGCGGGGGTTGTGGGTGGCACTATCAGTGGAGGGTGTATTCTGGGGCTCTCAAAGCCTCGGCACACATGAGAGTGCAGTGCTGCTCACACTGAAGCAGAACTGCATTCATTAAACCCCTTCCAGGCTGCCGACGTCTATACAAGTGCTAACTGCACGGGGCATCGGTAGTAAGAACGTATATAGCCGTATGGCAGTCGTGAAGGGGTTAACCTTTTTACTAACTTAAGTGCTGTACTTGCTCTAGTGGCTGGACAAGTTTTGCAACAGTGTTCAGGGAATATTTCTGCAAACGCCTTACATATCACACCTTACCAGTCCAGCTATTTATTGGCACCATTCTTCAAAATGATGCAATAAGTGACAAAAAACACAATTTTGATGAAAATAACTGCAAAACCTGAAACATCAGTGAGCCAAATGTAAGGATATCACACACATCTGGGTTTGCTCGACTATAGCCATGTCAGGGAAGAATAAAGGGGCACTGATGAATTAGCGTGGAATGGTGAGGGGTCTCCGAGTTTGGGTTAGAGTTATAAAGTTATAGAGTTATAAAGTTGAGTGGAGGTAGAGGTATTTATTGGAAACAATAGCAAACATACAATGTGGGTAGAGCCACAGCATGCAATCAGTAAATAAATTAAAGAATTAAAGCGAGACATCAATATTCATAAGAACATCAGCATTGATTCTGAGGCCTTAAGGGGGACAATACAGTGAAGGAAATAAGTATTTGATCCCTTGCTGATTTTGTAAGTTTGCCCACTGTCAAAGACATGAACAGTCTAGAATTTTTAGGCTAGGTTAATTTTACCAGTGAGAGATAGATTATATAAAAAAAACACAGAAAATCACATAGTCAAAATGATATATATTTATTTGCACAGAGAAATAAGTATTTGATCCCTTTGGCAAACAAGACTTAATACTTGATGGCAAAACCCTTGTTGGCAAGCACAGCAGTCAGACGTTTTTTGTAGTTGATGAGGTTTGCACACATGTTAGATGGAATTTTGGCCCACTCCTCTTTGCAGATCATCTGTAAATCATTAAGATTTCGAGGCTGTCGCTTGGCAACTCGGATCTTCAGCTCCCTCCATAAGTTTTCGATGGGATTAAGGTCTGGAGACTGGCTAGGCCACTTCATGACCTTAATGTGCTACTTTTTGAGCCACTCCTTTGTTGCCTTGGCTGTATGTTTCGGGTCATTGTCGTGCTGGAAGACCCAGCCACGAGCCATTTTTAATGTCCTGGTGGAGGGAAGGAGGTTGTCACTCAGGATTTGACGGTACATGGCTCCATCCATTCTCCCATTGATGCGGTGAAGTAGTCCTGTGCCCTTAGCAGAGAAACACCCCCAAAACATAATGTTTCCACCTCCATGCTTGACAGTGGGGACGGTGTTCTTTGGGTCATAGGCAGCATTTCTCTTTCTCCAAACACAGCGAGTAGAGTTAGTGCCAAAGAGCTCAATTTTAGTCTCATCTGACCACAGCACCTTCTCCCAATCACTCTCAGAATCATCCAGATGTTCATTTGCAAACTTCAGACGGGCCTGTACACGTGCCTTCTTGAGCAGGGGGACCCTGTGGGCACTGCAGGATTTTAATCCATTTCGCCGTAATGTGTTACCAATGGTTTTCTTGGTGACTGTGGTCCCAGCTGCCTTGAGATCATTAACAAGTTCCCCCCGTGTAGTTTTCGGCTGAGCTCTCACCTTCCTCAGGATCAAGGATACCCCACGAGGTGAGATTTTGCATGGAGCCCCAGATCGATGTCGATTGACAGTCATTTTGTATGTCTTCCATTTTCTTACTATTGCACCAACAGTTGTCTCCTTCTCACCCAGCGTCTTACTTATGGTTTTTTAGCCCATTCCAGCCTTGTGCAGGTCTATGATCTTGTCCCTGACATCCTTAGAAAGCTCTTTGGTCTTGCCCATGTTGTAGAGGTTAGAGTCAGACTGATTAATTGAGTCTGTGGACAGGAGTCTTTTATACAGGTGACCATGTAAGACAGCTGTCTTTAATGCAGGCACCAAGTTGATTTGGAGCGTGTAACTGGTCTGGAGGAGGCTGAACTCTTAATGGTTGGTAGGGGATCAAATACTTATTTCTCTGTGCACAATGCAAATAAATATATATAATTTTGACTATGTGATTTTCTTTTTTTTTTAAATATAATCTATCTCTCACTGGTAAAATTAACCTAGCCTAAAAATTCTAGACTGTTCATGTCTTTGACAGTGGGCAAACTTACAAAATCAGCAAGGGATCAAATACTTATTTCCTTCACTGTATATCCTCATGAAAGCTGTTATACAGTAAATACGCTCCCTGTTGTGCTGATGCAGTCTTTGGGATGTTAAAAGTTTACTGGTGGTACTGAGGGGGTAACAGTGACTACTGGCAAAAAAAAACTCAATTTCCTATGAAAACTGCCAAGTGTTTCATGGCAGCACTGCTTAGTGGTGATGTTCTTATGGTTTGTACATCCATAATTACGGACCGTAAATTACGGACCCATTCACTTCTATTGGCCACGGACACCTTTCAGTATTTTTACTAATGGGTGTCCGTGCTGTAAAAATTATAGAACCTGTCCTATTCTTGTCAGTAACTTCAGCACGGACTCTCCCATAGAAGCCTATGGGTGCTTCCGTAAATACGGACGGCTACGGATGTGCATCCGTAAACCGTCCATATTTTGGGAAGAGTTGCTATGCAACATGTTGGTGACATCAATTGCAGCCTCCTTCTTTTTTTTTTACCGATCCATATATACGGATCAAATATGGATGCAATACGGACCGCATTTATAGAAAAACGTACGTATATACGGATAAAATATGGATGACTACAGATCCGTATTTACAGAGGCAGCTGAAAATACGGTCAGGTGCATGATGCTTAAAACCAAAAAACTGTTCCCCTTAGGCCTCATGCACACGACCGTAAAAACTCCCGTTATTACGGGTCGTAATCACGACCCGTAATAACGGGCTCATAGACTTCTATTGGCGACGGGTGCCTTCCCGTTTTCTCACGGGAAGGTGCCCGTTCCGTTAAAAAAGATAGAACATGTCCTATTTCTGGCCGTAATAACGGCACGGACAGTCCATAGAAGTCTATGGAGCTCTCGTAATAACGGGTGGCTACATGTGTGCACCCGTCATTACGGCAGCGTTGCTAAGCGACGTCAGTAAATAGTCACTGTCC
Source organism: Rhinoderma darwinii (assembly GCF_050947455.1). Classification (NCBI taxonomy): domain Eukaryota; kingdom Metazoa; phylum Chordata; class Amphibia; order Anura; family Rhinodermatidae; genus Rhinoderma; species Rhinoderma darwinii. The sequence goes on from NC_134688.1 coordinate 277,448,580, forward strand.
AGGGAGCTGAAAGAGTTAACTGATCGGCAGTAACTCTTTCAGCACCCTGGACAGTGACTACCGATCAGTATAAACCTGTAAAAAATAAAAATAAAAGACGTTCATACTTACCGGCAACTTCCTGCTTCCTCCAGTCCGGTCTCCCGCCCGTTGCCTTGGTGACGCGTCCCTCTCGACATCCGGCCCGACGTCCTGGATGACGTTACAGGCCATGTGATCGCTGCAGCCAATCACAGGTCAATCACAGGCTGCAGCGGTCACATGGACTGCCGCGTCATCCAGGGATGTCGGGCTGGATGTGAAGAGAGGGACGCGTCACCAAGACAACGGCCGGGTAAGTATGAATTTCTTTAACTTTTATTACAGAAAAGGCTGTCCCTTCTCTCTATCCTGCACTGATAGAGAGAAGGGGCTGCCGATTAGTGCAGTGCTATTTTGCCGCCAAAAACGTGCTCGTAAATACGGGTGGAATACGTGTGACACCGGACCCATATTTACGAGCACGGGTTCGTAAATACTGGTGCAAAACGGGTGGAATACGTGTGACACCGGACCCGTATTTACGCCAGTATTTACGGGTGGGAAAAAATACGGTCGTGTGCATGAGGCCTTACCTGTCGGAACTGTCCTTCTGAGACTCCATCACGATAAAAGATGATTCGTGTGGGTTTGAAGCGTGTGGACTTGTAGAATTGGATAAGAAGTTCTCTCACCATGGAAGCAAGATCATGGATAATTTCCTGCCGAGGTCGCTGTACCCGCACTGTTGCACAATATCGACTTGGGTGGGCATCCATACTGCCTACAACCTAATACACATTTCAAGGTTTAAACATCATAACAAACTAAACTAATATTTTCAAATCAAATGTATTTCACTGTAAATCACTGTATTGCGGACAAATGTAAATCACTGTATTGCGGACAAAGTAGAAGCCTTATAAAAATCCCCATATTAGTGCACTTACAGCAGCAATTGAAGGTTTTTTGCCATCTCCAGCAGGTGGATGAGTGACATCTGCTCCTAAGAAAATGACTGGTTGTTGGAACACAGACGGCCTAAATTAAAAAAAAATACACACATATATATTTGAAGAAACTTACAATTACTTGTAGGCAGGATCAAAATTTCACGCCTCCACTGTTTATGGTCAGGGTCCAACTTGCCCCATATCATTCTATAACTAGCCAGATATAGATTTGCCATACAGAAGTTTGCAAAAGCCAAGTGACAACCCTAGTAAAAGTTGTAATGGCAGCCATATTGGTTGTCACTCCGCTTTTGAAGAAACAGATACAACTGACAAACCGCTAAATAAAAATAATTAACAATTCAAGGACTTCACTACTTACTTTTCTTTCCTTCAAATTTTAGGGAGGATCTATCTTCAATTAATGACTAATAAGGGTAAAAATGCTTGCCATAATTTAGAGCCAAGCCCTTATAAATTATTATTCATTATAAAGGGGTTGCCCACCCCAGCAGCTCTTCTGACGGGGAGCTGGATGCCAGGTGTTCAGCTCCTGTTAAAGATGTTGTCTCACGATATAAGCTTTCAAAAGACATGGACGACCATGTAATACATGGACAGGCCGGGTCCATCAAAGCGGGAGCCACTCTTACTGTATATAGCGTCTGTCAGTTCTGGCTCATAGATGGGGGTCCTGTGTGGCATGGACAGTGGTTGTCTTCATGAGAAAACCCTTAACCTCTTAATGACCAGCCTATTTTAAACCTGAATGACCAAGCTATTTTTTAAGTTTTTCCATCGTCGCATTCCAATTCCAAGAGCTCTAACTTTTTTTTTATTTTTGCGTCGACGTAGCTGTATAAGATTTTTTGCGGGACAAGTATTTTTTAATAGCAACATTTTGCGGTACATATAATTAATTTTTTAACTTTTCTTAACTTTTTTGGGGGGTAATACTTTATTCAGCGGGTCGTTACGATTAAGTCGATAGCAAATTTATATAGTTGTCTTATGTTTTACTACTTTTACACAGTAAAAACACAATTTTTTCTAAATAATTTTTTGTGTTTCCATATTTGAAGATCCATAACTTTTTTATTTTTCCGCCGATGAAGTTGTATGAGGGCTTTTATTTTGCGGGACGACTTGTAGTTTTCATCGGTGCCATTTTGGAGTACACGCAACTTTTTGATCACTTTTTATCAAATTTTTTTTAAGGCAGGATGCACAGAAAATAGCAATTCTGGCATTGTTTTTTAAATGTATTTTTTCCAGCATTCGCCGATCAGGTTAAATAACATAATAGCTTTATAGTTGGGGTCATTATCGACGCGGCGATACCAAATATGTGTAACTTTTTTTTCATAATAAAGCATTTTGTAATGGAAAAAGTGAATTTGTAATTTTTTTTTTCTCTGGGGTTTCTATTTATTTATTGACCTCTGGCATGGCCTAGCAGGCATTAACTAGAGGCAGACCTGGAGGCCTTTCTAAGGCCCCTGGCTGCCATAGAAAGCACTGACACCCTGCAATCACATGCAGGGTGAGAGGGGGAGCCCCCTCCCCCTCCAAAACCACTTAGATGCGGCACACGCTATTGAGCGCCGCATCAAAGGGGTTACACGGGTGAGTTTCGATCCGCCCGCTCGAGCGGTGCTGCTCCAAGCCCTCAGCTGCCGGAGGTAGCTGAGAGCATGGAGTTATTCCTTTCCACGGCACCGCTTATTTATTATGATGTTCTGTGAAATGGCGTATGTATCAGAATAAAGCCTGTTAGTGGCCGCCGTGAAGAGTTGGGTCCTGAGTGGGGCATACCATTATGATACCATATTTCTGAATGGACCCTTTAAAAGTGTTTAATATGGTCTATAAAGATAGCAATGACAAACTAAACTTCTAATAAATAACCAACAGTAAGAAATATATCTAAATTTCAGCAGTGCCACCACAAGGAAACAAAGTTATGCAATGATGTTCTTACCGTTGATGTGGTACTAAGATATTGTTAATCCCTCCCAGTTTGACGTTGATTTTTAGGCACAGATTTGAGAGAGTTTGAGGAGATGTTTTTATTACATTCTTCACTTGTACACACTGTGTTGCCATCCCCAGTAATGTGTCTCCAACTCGCTTTACCTCAGCTAGAGGGAGAAATAAAGGCTATTACTGAATTTAATGGAAAAGAGAGGTTTTATTTCCTCTACTCTGAGCTATTACAGCGGCAGACACTCGGTTATATGGTCAGTCAAAAGCACTGAAGACACTGGAAAGAACCAACTCTTCCTACCTCAATAAATAACCGCATCCTCCTAGGAATAGTTACTACTCAAACAAAGCATAGAATACAATTGAATTTTTTTTTGGACATTTTAACCCCATATAAAAAGCCTATATCTTTTTTTGAGAATGAGTAGACCACATGTAGAATAGATGCCCCTTTTCTGAAAGAATGTATGTCGAACAATCCTGGCAGCCTGATATCACACGGCTGTTTTCCGAACAATGATATTCTATGGCTGTTTTCACACGGCCGTTTTTTTAACGGCCCGTGAATAATGGGCGTCAAAAAATAGGACGTCCTATTTTTGGCTGTTTTCACGGCCTGACGGCCCCCATAGATGTCAATGGATCAGTTTTTAACGGCTGTCAATACATGTATAAACCGTTAAAAACGGATCTGTGACATGGGGATTGGCAAGGGAACTACTAGTTCCCTTGCTCGCTATCGGCGGCGTGATGACACGTACTCACCGATGCAGCGCCGACCTCTTCACGTGTGGTCTCTTGTATTCACGGGTTCTGCGAAGGCGACGCGATGACGTCATGGCGCCGCCTTCGCAGATCCCGTGAAGACGAGATACCACATGTGAAGACGAGCTGCATCGGTGAGTGTCATCGCGTCGCCACAGACCCCGTGAAGATGAGAGGCCTTACCTGAAGGAGACAGAGCTGCATCGGTGAGTATGTAGGGAATTCATGTCGGGCTGTGTGGCATCATCTACATCGGGGCTGTGTGGGATCATATACAGGGAGTCTGTGTGGCATCATATACAGGGAGGCTGTAAATAGTGTCTAGGTGAACATGTGACCTTCCTTTGGGTGTTTATAGGGGGCTGGGACAAAAAAAAGCCTGACCAATGAAATTCATCAGTTTTTTAACGGCCATGAAAAATCTATGTCCTTTGCAGGTCTAAGATGTGTTACACAAAATTCCTCTGGAGGTAATAAACATAATATGTTACGTCAGAAAGAAGCTGAATTGCTTTTACAAACAGAGGCCCTTGGTCCTCTTGGTCTTATCGACCGTAATGATTTGAGGTTTGTTTTTTTTTTACTTAAAATCGCTATATATGTCTGCAGCAATATGTCCTGCTAAACTTTAGCTAAAAATGTTTTCTATAACAGATTTTGTAATAAAATAAGTTATCTTGCTGTGACGATACAGACCGTATATGGTAATTTTACCTTGTTTTTATTACTATTCACTATTTTGTATGTAACATTAACGTTTTCTCATGTGTATATAAGGGAGCATGGTCCTTGACAAAGCTTGGGTACATGCGAAACGGCCGTAGGCTTGTGCTCCACATCCATATTGCCTTTGTTTGTCTGCCGCAACATTATATGAAAATTTAACTGAATGGTGAGTGCTATAGATCTTTTCTACTTTTACTAGTATATTGTAATATTTTTTGTTTTTTTCTTTTTGAAAATATCTTTATTTACAACATTTTGGAATAAATGAAAGAGAAAGGAGTTGGCTGTACAGAAAGGAAGGAAGCGGTTGGGGGCAGGGGTAACATAGAAATTGTGTATTTGTTTTTTATGGGGTCTTTTTAGGATGGGGAGGTGTTTAAAGAAAATCACTACAGTCTCAGACAACCCCTTGAAGGACCTTTTATATAGCACAAGTTCCATCTAAGCTGCTGCCACAATTTTTCTTTGCAGCAGGTCTGAATATGTTACCATAAAAAAGAAGTCTGTTAAAACAAAGAAAATAAGATTTATCCTAAAAGAATACATACCATATACTGGTGTCTTTCCTGGCAGTATAACGATAATAAGTTGGAGACCAGAATATGTGTTTTTGAGGTGTCTGAACATTGGCTCCACACTGTCCGCGCCCTGCGCGTATTTACAGAAGCATGGCTGACCCTGAATGGGCATCCCTGCATCCTTTGATATCTTCCTTAGCTGGTCTGTGAATCCTCTGCAGGGAACAAAATAAAAGGGAAAAAGACAATTTATAGTTCATACATACATTCATGAAGTTCACAACCTGACCAAAAATAATACAAAAATTATATATATATACACACATACACACACACACACACACACACACACACACACACACACACACACACACACACACATATAATGTGTATGTATATATATTACAATCGGCCACAGCATTAAATCCACCTGCCTAATATTATTGTGTAGGACCCATTTGTGCAGCCAGAACAGTTCTGACTCATCAAGGCATGGACTCCACAAGACCGCTGAAAGTGTCCTGTGGTATTTGGCACCAAGACGTTAGCAGCAGATCCTTTAAGTCCTGACTTTCTGTCATGTTCCTTAAACCATGTCACGATACCAGAATTTGGACTTCGTTACCGATACTTCGTTTAGTATTGCGATTTCGATACCAATTCGATACTTTGCCAACAGTAATAAAAAAAAAAGTTCTTCCGTTTTCTGATGTGAAGCACGTGGTGTGATGATGAATTTAACCTCCATGTGACTCACATTAATAGTATTTAACCCCATCATGTTTCTCAGTCATAATGGGTTAATGTGTAAGATACATGATGGGGTTAATTACTATTAATGTGAGGCACATGGAGGTTAAATTCATCGCACCTCGTGCCTCACTATAAGTGATAGAAAGCAGTTTTTATTTTATTTTTTTACAGCGTACACATCATAAATGATGCAAAAAAATCGTTGTGCAGGTTATTACGGCCGCGCCAATACCCAATATGTGAATATTTTATGTATTGAGACTTATTTTAATGTTTATTGTAAAAAAGGTGTGTGTGTATTTTTTATTTTATTTAACATTACTTTGTTTTTACTTTATTTTTAAACTTTAATGTACTGGTATATATCTATATGCCAGTACATTAGCCTGTGTACTGATAGTACACAGGCAGTTGTTAGGACATACTTAGGTATGTCCTAACAACAGGAAATATGGTAGGACAGCCCTGGGGTACTTCAATGGACCCTGGGCTATCTGCCCATATATGGTATGTCCCTCAATCGCGTCACAGGGAATTTCTGTGACGCGATCCAGGGGCATCCACCCTTCTCACTTCCTCTTGAATGCTGCAGTCAGCTTTGATTGCAGCATTCAGGGGAATAGCGGCGGAGATGAGAGGTTTCTCTGATCTCCGCCGTTAGGCTGGATTCACACGAGCACATTACGTCCGTAATGGACGGACGTATTTCGGCCGGAAGTTCCGGACCGAACACAGTGCAGGGAGCCGGGCTCCTAGCATCATACTTATGTACGATGCTAGGAGTCCCTGCCTCTCCGTGGAACTACTGCCCCGTACTGAAAACATGATTACAGTACGTGACAGTTGTCCGGCAGCGAGGCAGGGACTCCTAGCATCGTACATAAGTATGATGCTAGGAGCCCGGCTCCCTGCAGTGTGTTCGGTCCGGGATTTCCGGCCGAAATACGTCCGTCCATTACGGACGTAATGTGCTCATGTGAATCCAGCCTTATAGAGCGGGGCTGCGGCTTTGTAATACAACCATTGCCCCACTCCTGACAACAAGTGCGCGCGCCGTCATCATGAGGTGATGCGGCCGGTGCTGCACTATAATAAGCGGTGGCGTAGGCACTGAGGACAAAACAGGGGGGAGTTTTACAGCCCCGCTCTCATATACATTCATATGTTACTATACTGAACTGTGCGGACGCACAGCTAAGTATTGAAATACATGAAATAACGGTATCGAATCGTTTGGGGATGCAGAGTATCGAAACTGTATCGAAGTTTCGATGCACTGTGCATCCCTATTCCAGAACAATTTTTTCAGTGGGGAAGAGTGTATTATCCTGCTGAAAAAGGCCACTGCTTTTAGGGAATACCATTGCCATGAAGGGGTGTCTTTGGTCTGCAACAATGTTTAGGTAGATGATACATTTCAAAGTAACATCCATGAAAGCCAGGACCCAAGGTTTCCAAGCAGAACATTGCCCAGAGCATCACAATGCCTCCGCCAACTTGCCTTCTCCCCATAGTGCATCTTGTTGCCAGGTAAGCGACGAACACACATCCTGCCGTCCACATGATTCGTCAGACCAAGCCACCTTCTTCCATTGCTCTATGCTCACTTCTCTATTGTAGGCGCTTTCGGCGGTGGACAGGGGTCAACATGGGCACTCTGACCGATATGTGGCTACGCAGCCCCATATGCACTGTGTATTCTCACATGTTTCGGTCATAGCCAACAGTAACTTTTTCAGCAATTTGTGCTACAGTAGCTCTCCTGTGAGATCGGACAGACAGGCTAGTCTTTGTTCCCCACGCGCATCAATGAGTCTTAGGCGCTCATGACCCTGTCAAAGCTTCAATGGTCATTCAACTATTAGCATCAAGTCCCCCATACTAATGATTAGCACCATATGGCTCAATTCAACAATAGAAGATTTAACACTGTTCCATGTGAATTCTCATTTTAAGCTTAGATTAATTATGATTTCCCTTAAATGGAAAAGTCCAAGAGCTCAGATTTTGGTCCAGAAAACATAATGGGTCTTCACCTTCTAATGGATGTAGTGGTCAACAATTTATAAAGCTCAAATGTTATGAAAAAATAATAATGCAATTTTTTTTTAATTACTTTACCGTAACCTTATTGACAACGAACAGTTAATGTCTATCTGTTACCTCTAAGCCCAGCCCATGAAATGCCTTACTTCAAGATTTCTTCTCTGCACTGCCTCTGCGTTGCAAAGCATGCGATGGCCCACATTTTGATCTCCACACCAGTGTGAAACTGTTTTCCCCGCATGTCCCAAACCCCATGGCTTGGAGTGGCTACTGTGCGATTCTTCACAGGAAAGATGGAAAGAGGAAAATGTAAATCAGATGCAAGACGTCATGACAAAGATACATCCGAATTTTTTACATTTACAGATTTTTTGAACAATTTGACAACATGTAAATGCATCCTAAAGTTAAACAGCCTGGACTCCAGACTGATACATTGTAGCAAACTACCAGTACCAGAGAGATTTGTGAAGATTCTGCGGATGTATTAGGGCCCGTTCACATCTGCGTTGGAGGCTGCGCTATTTTTTCTGGTAGATTCAGACACCCCAACAAAACCTATTAAAGTCATTGGGTTCCACCGGTTGTCTCCATTGTTCAACGGAGTCTGCACTTCCGCTGTTCTGCTCCTCTGACTGAGAAGCACAATGGAAACCCGAACGCAGATATGAACAGGGCCTCAACCTCACAAAGCAGACTGGGTACAATTGAGATACAGCTTAGAGCAGGACTAGCTAAGCACAGATTTGCACCCTCTGATTATAAATAAGACTGTTCTGATTCATTGACAGCAAACACATACATTGAAAATGGTAAGGCCCCATGCACGCGACCGTATTTTCATCTATTCGTGAGTACTGTCCGTAAATACGGATCCGTAGTCATCCGTAACTTATTCGTATATACGGAAGGTTGTCCGTATATACAGTCCGTATTGCATCCGGATCCGTAAAAAAAAAAAAAAGGGGGAGGCTGAAAACGATGTCACCATGTTGCATAGCAACACTTCCGTAAACATGGACAGTTTACGGATGCATATCCGTAGCCATCCGTATTTACAGAAGCGCCCATAGGCTTTTATGGGAGAGTCTGTGCCGTAATTACGGACAAGAATAGAACAGGTTCTATCATTTTCTTCAGCACGGACACCCGTTAGTAAAAATACTGAAGGGTGTCTGTGGCCAATAGAAATGAATGGGCCCGTAATTACGGATTAAATATACGGTCGTGTGCATGGGGCCTGAGGAATTGACATAAAACAGAAAACCCCTTGATCCACATGTGAAGTAAATGCAATCACTCTAGTCCATGGAACATCTACCTATCTAAAGATTATATGGTTGAAGTTTGTGAACTCAAACAACAAATAATTTCCAAACTGAAGCGGCTGCCGGCTCTAGACCAGCGCTTCTCAAACTATAAGGCACCCTCTGGTTGTAGGTGAGGTGCCGCATGGTAGTCAATACTGACAGAAATGATTAGAAGCTGCACAGGTCTTTCTCTGGTTTAGAAAGATAACTAATCGATTAATCATTTTAATGTTCTACTGAGTTTAGGAGACAAATTTTAAGATAGATTGAGGTCACCTTATTAAAAAAGGTCATGGACTACAACCAATAGCAAGGCCCCTGTGTCACCATGTTCTGGCTAGTGAGGCGTCAATAGATAAAGATTGAGAAGCTCTGCTCTATAGGGTACCTTTAGTTCCGCATTGTGATTTCAGTTACTGGAAATATTGAACATTGATAAGGAAAGCACATGTTTGACAGGTTGAGTTATAGATTTCCAGTGACTATTTCAGCAGCACCAAATGGGTTTGAGTGGTTTATAGTTTTAGAAATAGGCGATGGCTTGAGTTCACACATGCGATCTTTAAAAGATCAGTTTTTAGTGGATTTTTTCAGGTGCAAACAACATACTAAGGTGCCAACAACATTCTAAGGTGCCAACAGCATTCTAAGGTGCCAACAGCATTCTAAGGTGCCAACAACATTCTTAGGTGCCAATAGCATTCTAAGGTGCCAACAGCATTCTAAGGTGCCAACAGCATTCTAAGGTGCCAACAGCATTCTAAGGTGCCAACAACATTCTAAGGTGCAAACAACATTCTAAGGTGCAAACAACATTCTAAGGTGGAAACAACATTCTAAGGTGCAAACAACATTCTAAGGTGCAAACAACACTCTAAGGTGCCAACAACACTCTAAGGTGCAAACAACACTCTAAGGTGCAAACAACATTCTAAGGTGCAAACAACATTCTAAGGTGCAAACAACATCATTCCAAGGTGCCAACAACATTCTAAGGAGCCAACAACATTCTAAGGTGCAAACAACATTCTAAGGTGCAAACAACATTCTAAGGTGCAAACAACATCATTCCAAGGTGCCAACAACATTGTAAGGTGCAAACAACAATGTAAGGTGCAAACAACAATGTAAGGTGCAAACAACAATGTAAGGTGCAAACAACATTCTAAGGTGCCAACAACACTCTAAGGTGCCAACAACACTCTAAGGTGCCAACAACACTAAGGTGCAAACAACACTCTAAGGTGCAAACAACACTCTAAGGTGCCAACAACATTCTAAGGAGCCAACAACATTCTAAGGAGCCAACAACACTCTAAGGTGCAAACAACATTCTAAGGTGCAAACAACATTCTAAGGTGCAAACAACATTCTAAGGTGCAAACAACATTCTAAGGTGCAAACAACATTCTAAGGTGCAAACAACATCATTCCAAGGTGCCAACAACATTCTAAGGTGCAAACAACATTCTAAGGTGCAAACAACATTCTAAGGTGCAAACAACATTCTAAGGTGCAAACAACATTCTAAGGTGCAAACAACATCATTCCAAGGTGCCAACAACATTGTAAGGTGCAAACAACAATGTAAGGTGCAAACAACAATGTAAGGTGCAAACAACAATGTAAGGTGCAAACAACAATGTAAGGTGCAAACAACAATGTAAGGTGCAAACAACATACTATGGTGCAAACAACATTCTAAGGTGCAAACAACATTCTAAGGTGCAAACAACATTCTAAGGTGCAAACAACATTCTAAGGTGCAAACAACATTCTAAGGTGCAAACAACATCATTCCAAGGTGCCAACAACACTCTAAGGTGCCAACAACACTCTAAGGTGCCAACAACATTCTAAGGTGCAAACAACATCATTCCAAGGTGCCAACAACATTCTAAGGAGCCAACAACATTCTAAGGTGCAAACAACATTCTAAGGTGCAAACAACATTCTAAGGTGCCAACAACACTCTAAGGTGCAAACAACATTCTAAGGTGCAAACAACATTCTAAGGTGCAAACAACATCATTCCAAGGTGCCAACAACACTCTAAGGTGCCAACAACACTCTAAGGTGCCAACAACATTCTAAGGTGCAAACAACATCATTCCAAGGTGCCAACAACATTCTAAGGAGCCAACAACATTCTAAGGTGCAAACAACATTCTAAGGTGCAAACAACATTCTAAGGTGCAAACAACAATGTAAGGTGCAAACAACATTCTAAGGTGCAAACAACAATGTAAGGTGCAAACAACAATGTAAGGTGCAAACAACAATGTAAGGTGCAAACAACATACTATGGTGCAAACAACATTCTAAGGTGCAAACAACATTCTAAGGTGGAAACAACATTCTAAGGTGCAAACAACATTCTAAGGTGCAAACAACATTCTAAGGTGCCAACAACACTCTAAGGTGCCAACAACACTCTAAGGTGCCAACAACACTCTAAGGTGCCAACAACACTCTAAGGTGCCAACAACACTCTAAGGTGCCAACAACACTCTAAGGTGCCAACAACACTCTAAGGTGCCAACAACACTCTAAGGTGCAAACAACACTCTAAGGTGCCAACAACATTCTAAGGAGCCAACAACATTCTAAGGTGCAAACAACATTCTAAGGTGCAAACAACATTCTAAGGTGCAAACAACATCATTCCAAGGTGCCAACAACATTCTAAGGTGCAAATAACAATGTAAGGTGCAAACAACAATGTAAGGTGCAAACAACAATGTAAGGTGCAAACAACATACTATGGTGCAAACAACATTCTAAGGTGCAAATAACAATGTAAGGTGCAAACAACAATGTAAGGTGCAAACAACAATGTAAGGTGCAAACAACAATGTAAGGTGCAAACAACAATGTAAGGTGCAAACAACATACTATGGTGCAAACAACACTCTAAGGTGCCAACAACATTCTAAGGTGCCAACAACATTCTAAGGTGCAAACAACATTCTAAGGTGCAAACAACATTCTAAGGTGCAAACAACATTCTAAGGTGCAAACAACATTCTAAGGTGCAAACAACACTCTAAGATGCCAACAACATTCTAAGGTGCCAACAACAATACTTTTAATGTGACTGTTTAGTCGGGAAGTCACATTACATATTTCATAGCAGAATAGCTATACCCAGCACTGACATCCTATCCTCAATAGAATCACTGTGACTTCAGACTACCGCTCCCCCGCAGTAGCTTTGTGGTGGAAGCTATAGTTAAAAAGGCTCCCTAAGGCCCTGTTCACACTGAGTTTTTTTGACAGATTTTTTTGACGTGGAGACCGTGTCGGAAAACGCACCAAAAAAGGCTGAAAGCGCCTCCCATTTAGCTCAATGGGAGGCGGAGGTGTTTTTTTTCCGCGAGCGGTAAAACTGGCTCGCGGGGGAAAAGAAGCGACATGCCCTATCTTCAGGCGTTTACGTCTCTGACCACCCATTGACATCAATGGGAGGTAGAGGAAGCGTTTTTCACAGTGTTTTTGCCCGTGGCGCTCAATGGCCGCGGGGGAAAAACAGGGCAAACTGTGTGCGGAATTTTGAGGCAGAATTTTCAGCCTGCAGAAAACTCAGTGTGAACATACCCTAAAACTGTGCAGACCCCTGTAATTAGACATCACCACAGTGAACAGAGCAGGTGGGCAGAGCTGGTGACCTTTCTCAACAGCGTCTGATCACCCGCTCCATTCTGAGGCAGTCTTAGTAATTCCGTGTCTTTCCTGTACCGCCAATCCCTGGTCCTTTTTGTTTATCATTAGTGCGCCATGGCGTGATATCTATGTCACTTCACATCTTGTGATCGTGCCAACCAATCAAAATCCAGTGATATAACTTCAGCATATCAGCGTGGACACGACATCATAGAAGTGGGCCTCAATTGGCTGCCATGATCATGTCACATTACTATTCTAGGCATGATAAAAGGTATTTATTTATATATATATATATATATATATATATATATATATAAATACCAGCATAGAACGTAGTAACGGCACCAGGACTTCAAGACGGATGAAAAACAGGGTGGATTTATTCACCTCAAGGAATAACAGCTGTTATTCCTTGAGGTGAATAAATCCACCCTGTTTTTCATCCGTCTTGAAGTCCTGGTGCCGTTACTACGTTCTATGCTGGTATTTATCTAAAAAGAAGGGGAATTGATTCATCCCTAGAATCCTCTAGAATTTTTAGGCTAGGTTAATTTTACCAGTGAGAGATAGATTATATAAAAAAAAAAAAAGAAAATCACATAGTCAAAATTATATATATTTTTTTGCATTGTGCACAGAGAAATAAGTATTTGATCCCTTTGGCAAACAAGACTTAATACTTGGTGGCAAAACCCTTGTTGGCAAGCACAGCAGTCAGACGTTTTTTGTAGTTGATGATGAGGTTTGCACACATGTTAGATGGAATTTTGGCCCACTCCTCTTTGCAGATCATCTGTAAATCATTAAGATTTCGAGGCTGTCGCTTGGCAACTCGGATCTTCAGCTCCCTCCATAAGTTTTCGATGGGATTAAGGTCTGGAGACTGGCTAGGCCACTCCATGACCTTAATGTGCTTCTTTTTGAGCCACTCCTTTGTTGCCTTGGCTGTATGTTTCGGGTCATTGTCGTGCTGGAAGACCCAGCCACGAGCCATTAATGTCCTGGTGGAGGGAAGGAGGTTGTCACTCAGGATTTGACGGTACATGGCTCCATCCATTCTCCCATTGATGCGGTGAAGTAGTCCTGTGCCCTTAGCAGAGAAACACCCCCAAAACATAATGTTTCCACCTCCATGCTTGACAGTGGGGACGGTGTTCTTTGGGTCATAGGCAGCATTTCTCTTCCTCCAAACACGGCGAGTTGAGTTAATGCCAAAGAGCTCAATTTTAGTCTCATCTGACCACAGCACCTTCTCCCAATCACTCTCAGAATCATCCAGATGTTCATTTGCAAACTTCAGACGGGCCTGTACATGTGCCTTCTTGAGCAGGGGGACCTTGCGGGCACTGCAGGATTTTAATCCATTACGGCGTAATGTGTTACCAATGGTTTTCTTGGTGACTGTGGTCCCAGCTGCCTTGAGATCATTAACAAGTTCCCCCCGTGTAGTTTTCGGCTGAGCTCTCACCTTCCTTAGGATCAAGGATACCCCACGAGGTGAGATTTTGCATGGAGCCCCAGATCGATGTCGATTGACAGTCATTTTGTATGTCTTCCATTTTCTTACTATTGCACCAACAGTTGTCTCCTTCTGGACCCAGCGTCTTACTTATGGTTTTGTAGCCCATTCCAGCCTTGTGCAGGTCTATGATCTTGTCCCTGACAGCCTTAGAAAGCTCTTTGGTCTTGCCCATGTTGTAGAGGTTAGAGTCAGACTGATTAATTGAGTCTGTGGACAGGAGTCTTCTATACAGGTGACCATGTAAGACAGCTGTCTTTAATGCAGGCACCAAGTTGATTTGGAGCGTGTAACTGGTCTGGAGGAGGCTGAACTCTTAATGGTTGGTAGGGGATCAAATACTTATTTCTCTGTGCACAATGCAAATAAATATATATCATTTTGACTATGTGATTTTCAGTTTTTTTTTATATATAATCTATCTCTCACTGGTAAAATTAACTTAGCCTAAAAATTCTAGACTGTTCATGTCTTTGACAGTGGGCAAACTTACAAAATCAGCAAGGGATCAAATACTTATTTCCTTCACTGTATCTATCCAGAAATACCCCTTTAACCATGGAAACATTTACAAAGCTTTCCTGAACAACAAATAAGACAGTTAAACCTGGTTTGCTGTATTTCAAATACACAAAAAATTACATATAGGGGTATAAATTATTATGCAAAAACTATACCAATAATTGCTGATCACATACTCGCCCTCCATACTGTAACATCGGAGCCGGAAGTACTCTTCCTGTAACATGAGCCATTTCGTCCCTCACTTTAAACTGGAATTCTTGAACAAATGGATCAGCATCGTAATTTGCACTTCTAACCTGAGTAATGCAGCAAAAAAAAAAAAAATTAAATATAAATTATTGTTTACAAACCATACACACATGCAAAACAATTTGCCTTATGTCAAAATTAAAAGGGGTCCTTTGTTCATGAATCTGTTATCAAGAGAAGAGAGTCGCTAAAAAGAATGTCTCGCCACCTCTAGATTGCACATTGTAATGTTCGCTACAGGACACATGAGCAGGAAGGACGCAATCTTACCACTGGCGGACCTAACCGTTGTAAAAGAACAATCCATTTAAAATGAATGGCCAGTGATTTTTGGAACAATTGACTGTAAATTTTCAAAGTGAACGCCAGAGGCACCTGGTGCCGCATCACATGGCTGGCGTGTGCATGCACTTTGTGGGCACTTCATTTGTATAGGTGACATAAAACTTTATAAAGTTGATGACTTCTGATGGATCTGAATAATACTATATTACCATATCACCCTAGCCACCGCTTTTCCTTTTACAGTTTTCCCCCCCTTTAGATTAGATATATTTGCAGCGATGTTCACACTGGAATAAATCTATGAAGGCAGAAAACTGTTGTGATTCAGACACTATGAATGTGTAATATGCATTATGGAAAATAGCCACTGGCATCAGCTAAAGGCAAAGGGCAACAATGACTTCCTTATACAGTGTGCGTGGGATCTACAAGCCTGCCAGAAGCCGGGAAACTGAACAGCAGCAGTCTTCCCTTACTCCAGCCCAAACATATAACTCACCAGCCTGCTGATCTCTTCCTGCCTGTCTGGGGCAGACCTGGCTGTTGCTTTGATCATAGTGGAGGTCTGATTGTCAGTCAGCTTCTTAATGCAGCGCTGGCCAGCTACAATATTACAGACCTGTCAGTAAATTTCAAAAGAAAAATAAATAAATATATATTTTCATTATCTCATCGCCATGCAACAAGGGCGAGTAAATAAATGTAAATATGATAAATATAAATATTGAAAAAATAGTGGTCTAGATGCTTAATAGGAGTGCTTTAAATCTACTTTGTATAATTATACTGCAAAATGTATTCCTCTAGGCAACAAGTGTAAACGACTAAAATTAAACCCCACATGGCTAAGGGCCTGTTCACATCAGCGATCGCTTTCCGTTGAGGGGTTCCGTCGAAGGTTTCCGTCGTGGAACCCCGCAACTGAAAGTCAAACGGAAACCACAGCTTTCGTTTGCATCACCATTGATATCAATGCTAATGGTTTCCATTTGTCACTGTTCTGGCAGGTTTCCGTTTTTAGACGGAATCAATAGCGCAGTCGACTTGGCAAGTGAGGTTTATTGTAGATAAATGTAAAGTTATGCATCTGGGAACCTACAATCTGCATGCATCATATGTCCTAGGGGGAGCTACACTGGGGGAGTCACTTGTTGAGAAGGATCTGGGTGTACTTGTAAATCATAAACTAAATAACAGCATGCAGTGTCAATCAGCTGCTTCAAAGGCCAGCAGGATATTGTCGTGTATTAAAAGAGGCATGGACTCGCTGGACAGGGATGTAATATTGCCACTTTACAAAGCATTAGCGAGGCCTCATCTAGAATATGCAGTTCAGTTCTGGGCTCCAGTTCATAGAAAGGATGCCCTGGAGTTCGGAAAAATACAAAGAAGAGCAACGAAGCTAATAAGGGGCATGGAGAATCTAAGTTATGAGGAAAGATTAAAAGAATTAAACCTATTTAGCCTTGAAAAAAGACGACTAAGGGGGGACATGATTAACTTATATAAATATATTAATGGCACATACAAAATATATGGTGAAATCCTGTTCCATGTAAAACCCCCTCAAAAAACAAGGGGGCACTCCCTCCGTCTGGAGAAAAAAATATTCAATCTACAGAGGAGATTTTTTTCCTGATGAAACACATTCAAGTTTCAGAACGCTTGTCTGAATACAGCCTTATAGAGAGATGTGCGCTTCTACACTGGACTGTAACGAGTCCTGCACCTGTGTGATCATCACATGACCAGGACAGATTTTCATCGTCTGGATGTAAACACTGAAGGTTCCTATTCAATAACTACAAGCAGCAATTGAGAAATTGTATAACTTTTCTTTATAAAACGAAGCTTTGTTTGCTGTAAACAGGAAAACCTCTAAGAGAAAATAAGATCTAAGTATAACTTACTTCTAGAGGCAGGTATGTGTGTTTCTGCTCCTGTCCAACTTGCAGACAGGGCAAATGAGGATACTTCAGCTGGAGATTATACTTTTCCCTAAAGTACTGAGCGACTGTTCTCTCTACGGTCTGCCCATTCTCCAGCTGTAAAGGAAAGCTAGAAGAAAGAAAAAAAAGAATGACCTAATAATACTGAGCAGGAAATAATCCCATCTAACTAGAGAACGTAAAATAACCGAAGGTGTGTCTAAATACAATATCATGGGGCCCTTTGGGTCCCCTCGTGGTGTCTGCCGTTTTGATGGGAAGAATAGTGCTGCATGCATCACTATTCTTCAAGTCACTGCCACACAATCTGACAGAGTATGCAAAAGAGGCTCCGAACACAAATGTGAACAGAGTCATGGAAATAAGATGCGTTATCGAATTGTTCTTTGTGAAAGCTCAATGGATTCCTGCCTCTGAGAGTTCAAAATCCCAAGCACCATGGCGTGACTCTCTTTGGAAATAAGTCTATTTTTCCCAATCAAAACTCATCTGTGTTATAACCCATCAAAGCTAATCTGAAAGGAGGTCCAGTGTCTGCACGACTAGTCGTATTATCACCAAAGGATAGAAAGGATGGAGTACTAGCACATCCAGTCATTTCCACACAGTGTCCATTGAGCACCGTGCAGGGGTTAATAAAAAGGCTGGAAATGTCTGGAGCGTCTGACAGTCACCGACAGCCGGACTTTCCTCAAGGCCAAATTTCTAAGCTCAATAATAAAGGCACTCATGAGTTGTGGTGAAACATTTGATCATCAGGCTGAATGATCTACTTATGGTAGTGTTCCATAGCAGACCAAGAACTTTTCATTCTCCAACTTTTGTCAATTCTACGCTCTATCACACCAGCACCGTATGACTAATACATATCCTGTACAAAGTATGGAAACCATTAATATATAGGTGACAGACTGGATGTGTGCAGACTCCGTTCTGTTTCCAATGTATATAAACCTTTCACACATTTTTTTCCTTTTTCAGCAGGGATTATATGACTGCTGTGTCACTTTCCACTTGAGCTTCATTAGGCCTTATTCAAACGGTAAAGTAATTTTTTTCCCCACGACTGCTACGAAAACGCAGCAGCGAAAACGCAGCGAAATGCCACATTGTTTTGCAAAACTGTGGCATTTTTGCTGCTAACTCGTGGTAGTCGCAGCAAAAAAAGTATCACGACCACTACGTCTGAATAAACTCTTATACAGTGAAGTTAATGAAGCTTAGCTGTATAACAGAAAATGTGCGTCGAGTACTTTACCAAATTATCACTTTGGTGTAAGGGTGCACTTACAGGAGTCGTTTTTGTCATCCCACTTTTGTAAAAATCAACGTGGTTTTGCGACGATTGCGTCAAAAACTAAATTAAAAACAACTCATGTAAATAAACGAAGGCTGTAGTCTCACGTCGGATTTAATTTGCATTTTTTGCACTGGTTTAGGCCCCATGCACACGAACGTAAAAACGCCCGTAATTACGGCCCGTAATACGGGCCCATAGACTTCTATTGGCCACGGGTACCTCCCCATTTGCTTACGGGAAGGTGCCCGTGCCTTTGAAAAATATAGAACATGTCCTATTTTAGGCCGTAATTATGGCACGGACAGGCCCATAGAAGTCTATGGGGCTCCCGTAATTACGGGTGACTACGTGTGTGCACCCGTAATTACGGGAGTGTTGCTAGGCGACGTCAGTGGATAGTCACTGTCCAGGGTGCCGAAAGAGTTAAATGATCGGCAGTAACTCTTTCAGCACTCTGGACGGTGCTACCGATCACAATATAGATCAACCTGTAAAAAAAAAAAAAGGACGTTCATACTTACCCAGAACTCCCTGCTTCTTCCTCCAGTCCAGCCTCCTGGGATGACATTACAGCCCATGTGACCGCTGCAGCCAATCACAGGCTGCAGCGGTCACATGGACTGCCGCATCATGCAGGGAGGTCGGGCTGGATGTCGAAAGAGGGACGCATCACCAAGACAACGGCCGGGTAAGTATGAATGTCTTTTACTTTTACTGCGGAAAGGGCTGTCCCTTCTCTCTATCCTGCACTGATAGAGAGAAGGGCTGCCGATTACTGCAGTGTAATTTTGCATCAAAAACGTGCCCGTAAATACGGGTGGAATACGGGTGACACCGGACCCGTATTTTCGGGCACAGGTCCGTAAATACTGGTGCAATACGGGTCGAATATGTGTAACCAAGGACCCGTATTTAGGCCAGTATTTACGGGAGGAAAAATACATTTGTGTGCATGGGGCCTAAATCAAAGTTTCGGTAAAAATGCAAATTGACTGCAACGTGTGAACACAACCTAAGTAAGGCTCTTTTATACGGGCCAATAATCGGGCAAACGAGTGTTCATATGAATGAGGAAACGATCAGCAGATGAACGAGCACGTTTATCGGCTGATTGCATTGGTTATACAGCACAAAGCATTATCGTTGTCGGCAGCACATCTCGTTCTGTAAACAGGGAGATGTGCTGCTGACATGATGGAGATGCACGTGGACAAGCAATCATAGTAACGATCGCTCGTCCCCATACATTACTGATCATAGCTTCTTGTGAAAGGAGCAAACGAGCAATGATTGGCGCTCATTGTTTCAGCCAAAATGGGTCGGTGTAAAAGGACCCATAGTATTCACCACAGAGCTATTTTAGCGGTCAGAATACAAGGTAATTTTACTACTAACATACAGTTGGGGGAAAAAAAACCAATGGAAACCAAACCTACCTATCTATGGCATATGCTACCTACTGAAACCCCAAATCTTATCTGATGCTTACGTTTGATGGCTGGCAGGCCTCCTTGTCACATTGCAAACACGGTATTTCCGTCTCATTGTTCCACAATGAGTTACTTCAACCTTCAGACCTGTACCAAGCAGATATTTTGGTAAGCATGTGAAATGGAATTAATGAACACTAAAGCTATATACATCAATATACACACTTTGGGGGATTTTATTAAGACTGGCGTTTCATACGCCAGTCTTAATATCGAAAAAGTTGGAGTAAAATGTACCTAATTTATTAAGAGACGAACCCCTCTTAATAAATTAGTCAGGTCTCTTTTGGTCCGTGCACCAGAAAGTGAAATCTACGCCAGCCAGGAGTCATAATTTGACCTTCTGACACCCCTAGTTAAGGGCAGCATATTATAAGCACAGGCTTGCTGTGGTGTTGGCCCAGTTTGTAGCAATAAATGTCCAGCCGTTTTTCTAATCTTTTTTATACTGGAATCACACATGCAGTTTTTAAGGCAGTTTTTTTTGTCCAAGAAGAAGGAAAAGTATAAAGGAAAGACTGATATGTCTCTTCTCTTTTGTATCTATTCTTGTGTTTGGTTAAAAAAAACTGCCACAAAAACTGCATGTGTGATTCTAGCCGCAACGTTAATAAAATTGATTTATTATTTTTCTTTTCGGAAATGAATAAACTTTCAAAGATAATTTGTTTTATAAACCTGCACGGAACGCAGTTTTTCTGTCGCATGGACGGGAAAGTTTGTAGGGCCTGTTCTTGTGACGCGTCTAAACAGGCTCCAGGGGGGGCTTCCTCTCCTCTTTGTGTCTCGATGACGCGGCTGAAGGGGGCTGCTGCCTGGCTCAATTCATCAGCTAAGCCAGCCCCCATTTCTGTCTCTGAATCAGTCGTGATGGAGGAGTGGTTGGCTTTGCTGATCAATTGAGCCAGGCAGTCAAAGTTTATTCATTTCAAAAAAGAAAAATAATAAAATAATTTTTATTTATGTTGGATAACCCTTTTAAAAAGGAACTCGGAATGGAGCTGAGCTGCTGTACAAGGCACAGTCGCAGGTATGGATGGGGCAATGTGCCTGAATAAATAATGAAGGGACCTGGCTAGAGTGCGGTGGCCTCTTTATCTTATGATTGGCAGGAGTCCGACCTCTACCGATCAAACATTAAAGGTCTATTGTTTATCCTTTGTCCTCTTCACTTTACTCCTGCAAAATCCCCTTAGGAACAATACGGTAAACTCATGCTTGTGATCTTGAGTGACGATTAGGTGTCCATTTTCATGCAAAACTGTGAACAGAAACAACCCCCTCTGCTTGAGTGTCTGTATAGTGACTGCGCTACGCTATTATGAATGGGGGTTTTAACACCAGGTATTTTACAGTAATATGATATAGAAAAAAAAAGTTACGCTTTCCTAAGCCACTAGCGGTGTGTCTGTCAGCAAAGTGGGAACATTTACAAAGCCAAATATGTCAGAATTCTTTTGGAAATATAAGCAAAAAAATAAATAAAAAATGAAATAACATGGCATGCGCCATATTTATTACATGTTTTTGACACTTTTCCTATCGTTTTGAGTCAAGAGAATGGTGAGCCTACACTTTAAATATAAATGCTATTGAAAAACTCTCCCTGGTACATATACTGTAATTTTTAATTGAACACAGTAGCACCAGAAGTAGTCATCATCATACCCAATGCTTTTAAACAAATCTTCCACTTACCCTTTATCTCTTTGGTGAATTTTACCCGGTGAGAATCGGTCAGAGGTCGTGGTTGTTCATCAATGTTATGAATATCTAGAACTTCACACATAAACTGAATAACTGGTTGTGCTTTGTAGAAGGCAGTGGCAGAAACTGTGAAGAAGAAGAAGATATAATAATAAAAATGTGGTTAACCAGAACTTTTAGAGTACCTGCACAAAATGTGGAAAAAAAGTGAAAACAAAGTTTAATATGATTCAGTTATTGAATCCAAATTGAGTTCAAAGGGGTTGTCCAGTTTAAAAACCCCATTTCCATGTACTCTATTAGGGAATTCAGAGTTAATAAATATGGGTCCCCTGTTAATGATCCTATCTCTTGGCCAGAATGGAGAGTGGTTACAAAGAGCGTCTCTCGCCCTGGAGGACCTATCCTGTCCTGCATTACACAGACAACCCATTGATGTGAATGGACAGTGTGTAATGCTTAATTTTCCCTATGGTGGAGCTGCAGGGAAATGAAACACTTACTGCCAGGATTACAGCTGATCGCTGGAGGTCCCAGTATGAGACGCTTTGTATTGTCTAGGTAGATGTCTAACATGTAGGGATTGTCCAAAGCGGTGTTATTGGCCACAAACAAGCCGTTGGATACTTCTGGACTGAATGAGGCTCTTTACTTTGTTTAGCTGAAGGGCAATAAATCTCATCTGCAGTTATTTTCTAGCTGCATTTACCGTCCTATCCAGTCAATCACTGTAGGCCACGGCTCCACGTTGAAATTACATACAGGGATTATCACACTTTGTGTTTGCGGTAGATTGCAGTTTGTTACTGCATATTATGGCTGCTGGTCCCAACTTACAAGCGGTTTCATGCTCCCGCGATTTCAGTTTGCAAACAAATTTAGTGCAGCTCAGGTCTAATAGGCCTGTAGTCACTGTCAAAGCAATTGTTGCAATACCTCTCCTGTGGTTGCCAATAACATCCAAAACATCCGATTCTCCATCCGAATTATAGTCTAATCTTTGGGATACCTCAGTAGATTTATTCTAACGATGCACAAGATATGGAACACCACAGAATAACACAAAAGTGTAAAAAAGGTGCACGTAAAAATCAGGATAAAGCTTCAGCTGCCCGTACTAGACAGGCAGGCATCCAACACAGGAAGAAACAATCGCTGCCCACAGAAGAAAATAAATCGTGTGATGCAGTAACTCTGTCTGGATAGGTCTAAAACATTTAAAAAGTCAGTTTGTGCTGGAGACCGATGGGATCAATCATTCAAATACATTTAAAACTAAAAATCAATAAAAAAAAATGTATCCTTTACAATCTAGAATGGAGGTTTTGGACAGATTTCAAGATATAGTGGAACATGATAATATAGTAGTCAAACAGGCGGACAAGGGAGGAGCGGTGGAAACACTGAATAAAGGCTGTACAACGTGCACTAAATACGAACACCTAAATATCTATCGGATAGTGTCAAATGACATGCAAGTAATCCATCTGCGGTCTCCAAATACTCCCTACAGCTTCATAAAGGCAGCCTCTTTATTTAGCTTCATGGGGATTGTGAGGGTGAATTTACATAGTAGGAGAGGAATTCTGCTTGTGAAGCCTTCTGTATCTTTATATTAAATAAACGATATCGGAAGACCTGAATTATAGATAGGATTTAATCTATCAGTACTAAGGTGATTTATAACTGGTGAATAGAAGAGGTATAGGCTTTATATGTGCTTTGCTATGCTTATTGTGTGTGTTTATTCTATTCCGTGATCATTGTTATTTGTTTGGCCCCAGTGCAGGGGCCAAACAAATAGTTCTGAAAGGAAGTACATTTTAAAAGATGTTTTCCCACTTTTGAATTACATCATAGATTATATAACTAGCCCCGGGCAGCCCCAGCGATGAACACACGCTAGACTACCTCCGAATTACGGAAAACTACGACCGAAAGCAACAGTGACTTGTAAATCCCCACAATGCATTGCGCATGCCATGTCTGATTAACATGTCATTACATTTTTTAAATTGAAATACCCCTTTAGTTTCTGGGAAACTATTAGGCCCCATGCACACGACCGTGCCCGCAATCACGGCCCGCGATTGCGGGCACGGCCGGCCGCTGACTGACAGCCGCTTTTTCGGGCCGTGCTCCCATACAAAGTATGGGAGCACGGGCCGCAAAATGCGAAAGAACGGACATGTTCCATAATTCCCGGAACATTTCCACGGCACTGACACCCTTCCGTAGTGCTACGGAAAGGTGTCAGTGTTCAATGAAAGTGAATAGCTCCGTTTTTGCGGACCGCAATTGCAGTCCGCAAAAACGGAGGTTTTTTGCTGTCGTGTGCATGGGGCCTTAGACTGGAAAAACATAAGGATTATTTTTTGTTTGTTTTTTTCAATCAAATAGAAAATCTTTATTTAAATAAAGACCTAATAATAGCACAGAACAACAAGCCACACCGTTATATCTACTACAATAACCCCAAGAACCCTCAACTCGACTAGAGGAGAAAGAAAAAAAAAAATTAAGAAAAATATACGTATTTAAGACTCATTCATGACATAGGATTTTTCTCCCACGTTTAAGAAGATGAACCAAGGCTTCCACTTAGCCATAAAATATCCACCCATCAATGCAAAGTGTGATCTCTAATAAAGAAGAGTCCTGTACACCTGCCCTTTCCATTCAATAAAGTTGTCCTAATGACAGTCAATGAGAGTCCTAATGACAGCCATTTTTTAAAGATCTCTAGTTGAGCCAAAAACAGTAACTGGAGGATCAGCGGTACCTGAACTTCACTGTATAGATTATCGATCTTAGTAGAAACTCCCAACAAAACAAAAGGCACAGTTAGTTTTTTTGCAGGCAGAAAATTCTGCTTCAAAATTCCGTCTGGAATTTTGATGGCAGATCTTAATCTGCCAGGACGCCGTTTGCTGCGTTTTTCGCCCTTGGACATTGAGCGCCGCAGGAAAAAAATGCCACGAAAAACGCTTTCTCTGCCTCCCATCGATGTCAATGTGAGTTCAGAAACATAAACGCCCGAAGATAGGGCATGCTGCTTCTTTTTCCAGCGAGCAGGTTTTACCGCTTGTGGGGAAAAAATTCCTCCTCCTCCCATTGAAATCAATGGGAGGCGTTTTCGGCAGTTTTTTGGCGCGGTTTACACATTCCTACGGACATAAACCCATTGTGACTGAGAAATATGCCCCAAATTCCCCTCCCATTCATCTCTATTAGTAAATGTGAATTTATTTTTAGCCCCTTAACGCAAGTGTTTGTAACAAAGTGAATTCACCCCTTTACAACTTTTCTTATTTATCAGAATAATCGCCAACAGGAAAAGGTTTAATTCTGAATCTATTTTTATGCTTCGTGCATTTCCAAGCGTGCAACAATTGAGTCGAATAACCAGCCATAACTCGGAACTCCAAATTCTAGCTGGAGATCTTGAAAAGTTTTTAACCTTCCATTGTCAAATAAATGTGAAAAATAAAAACGGCATGTCATGTGTTGACGAGTCTAGGTTATTCCTCATCTGCTCAAAGCTACGATAGTTCATTTCATATTTAGGTAGATGACCTATTTGTTCAGCTTCACTAGTTTTTACATTCTATAATCAACAATCATGCACGTCTGTCCTGTCAGGAACAGTACAACACTCATTGGCAAAGATCTATAGTCAAAAATTCCCTTAAATTCTATTCCAAGTTACATTACGATTTACCATTCGCTTCCACATTCCAAGCACCGAATCTCCATATGAACGGGAATAAACATTAGCTATGCATGAAAGCCACAGTAGGTCAAGATACTTGGAACTTCCAAAGTGTGTAAATTCCAGAGACACCATACATGGCAACAAAGATTGGTATGTGCGATACATAAATGTTTACGTACAGGTTGGGGGGGGGGCACGACACCAATGCATCTGTATAGCCTGCAGTCTCACTGAATACATCCAATACTATAGAAGTCCTTTACAATTTCAAAATAAGAAAACTAAGTCATACAGCTTGATATAGGTGATCAACATCAAACTGCTGATAACTTCCCATGCAATGTCTGTGTGCTATACATCTCCCTGTATAGGGTCTATATAGAATACATTAATAGGGCAGTTAGAATGGCTCAACATCACATCACTGTCCTTACATCCCAGAGTGACGCAGGGGCCCCGGCTACGATTGCTATCTCTGTGACCCATATACCTGTGCCACTGCTTTAACTTCATCCAGAGTATTAGTCAGGTTTTCCTTCACCCTGATCAGACTTAATTTGCTGTCCCAGCCCTGAATCTAAATACCTTGGCCAAGGTAGAAAGGCTTGTAGGTGCCCACCTGGCACACATATCTTGCAAGACTCCCCACTACGTCCATTCTTTATCTACAAAGGAATCAACACTGTACATTAATCTATAAAAACCAGAACGTTGCCCTTATAATAATGTCAATTCTGAGGGTTATTGGAAGGTAATAGGACAAAATTCACAAATAGGCAGCTTGGCCCTATACCCTGTTGCCTAGGTATCAAATTAGCATCCTACCCACTAGATATCGGATTTCCAGGCCCTCTCACAGCAAGGACTAAAGACGTCATAGCAGATCTTTCATGCTTTTTTTTACCATAACTATGTTTAAATTTAGATGCTCTTGATAAAGTTTGCAAGTATTTAGCTTTAGGGTATGTTCACATGAGGTCATTACGTCCGTAATTGACGGACGTATTTCGGCCGCAAGTACCGGACCGAACACAGTTCAGGGAGCCGGGCTCCTAGCATCATAATTATGTACGATGCTAGGAGTGCCTGCCTCGCTGCAGGACAACTGTCTCGTACTGTAATCATGTTTTCAGTACGGGATAGTAGTTCCACGGAGAGGCAGGGACTCCTAGCATCGTACATAAGTATGATGCTAGGAGCCCGGCTCCCTGAACTGTTTTCGGTCCGGTACTTGCGGCCGAAATACGTCCGTCAATTACGGACGTAATGACCTCGTGTGAACATACCCTTACTTTGTACTAATTTTCAGTTACATTGTGTGTTTTTTCTTACTTTATATTCTTATGATATGATCCTTACCCATGCTTTATGCTTTCAAGATTTTGCTGGATGTCCTTAAAAAAAAAAATGACTGAAGTTTATCGGTTCTGTGCTGTTAAAATTCCTTCAGCTTTATTCTGAAACTCGCCATACACAATAGATATCTGTGCCGAGTACTTGATAAACAGAGAGCTATCCAATATCCCATAATAGGTTGAAGGCAATAAGCTGCTGCCATACACCACTGGCAGCTCATATCTCCTGCCATATCAAAGGGTTAGGCATGTTAAAATCCTACATGACTAAGGCTTCGTTCACATCTGCGTCAGGGCTCCATTCAGGCGTTCCGTCTGAGCTTTCCGTCAGGGGAACCCATGAATGGAGCCCTGACGGAAAACATAGGCTTCTGTTTGCATCACCATTGATTTCAATGGTGACGGATCCGGTGCAAATGGTTTCCGTTTGTCTATATTTTGTAAGGGTTCCGTCATTTTGACGGAAGCAATACCGTAGTCAACTGCGCTATTCATTCTGTCAAAGCGACGCAACCCTTACACAACGGTGAGATACGGAAACCATTTGCACCGGATCCGTCACCATTGAAATCAATGGTGACGCAAACGGAAACCTATGGTTTCCGTTTGGATTCCATTTACAGGTTCCCCTGACGGAAAGCTCAGGAACCTATGAACGGAGCCCTGACGCAGATGTGAACGAATCGTAATAATCCTTCTTTTCCCCTGAAAGCAGATGTCAGGGGATAGTCGTTGCATGTGTGTTTGGGCAGCATGACTGTGTAAAGGTCATCTTAGCTCTGACAATGAACTGTATTCTGATAACAGGAAACCAGCAAAATTCTGAATTTAAAGAGGCTCTGTCACCAGATTTTGCAACCCCTATCTGCTATTGCAGCAGATCGGCGCTGCAATGTAGATTACAGTAACGATTTTATTTTTAAAAAACGAGCATTTTTGACCAAGTTATGAGCATTTTTGTATTTATGCAAATGAGGCTTGCAAAAGTTCAAGTTGGCGTGTTTAAAGTAAAAGTCCAAGTGGGCGTGTATTATGTGCGTACATCGGGGCGTTTTTACTACTTTTACTAGTTGGGCGTTCTGACGAGAAGTATCATCCACTTCTCTTCAGAACGCCCAGCTTCTGGCAGTGCAGACACACAGCGTGTTCTCGAGAGATCACGCTGTGACGTCACTCACTTCCTGCCCCAGGTCCTGCATCGTGTCGGACGAGCGAGGACACATCAGCACCAGAGGCTACAGATGATTCTGCAGCAGCATCGGCATTTGCAGGTAAGTCGATGTAGCTACTTACCTGCAAACGCTGATGCTGCTGCAGAATCAACTGTAGCCTCTGGTGCCGATGTGTCCTCGCTCGTCTGACACGATGCAGGACCTGGGGAAGTGACGTCACAGCGTGATCTGGCAGAAGCTGGGCGTTGTGAAGAGAAGTGGATGATACTTCTCGTCAGAACGCCCAGCTAGTAAAAGTAGTAAAAACGCCCCGATGTACGCACATAATACACACCCACTTGGACTTTTACTGTAAACACGCCCAGTTGTACTTTTGCAAACCTCATTTGCATAAATACAAAAATGGTCATAACTTGGCCAAAAATGCTCGTTTTTTAAAAATAAAACCGTTACTGTAATCTACATTGTAGCGCCGATCTGCTGCAATAGCAGATAGGGGCTGCAAAATCTGGTGACAGAGCCTCTTTAACTACGTATCTGACTGGAGTAAAAGTCAACTCAAAATTAGTACAAAATAACGAAAGCATTTTTATTTATTTATTTCTTGTACTTAAATAGCGGCAACATATTCTGCAGCTCTGTACAGAGGTCCCCACTTACTGTCCCCATTGGGGCTCACAATCTAAATTCCCTATTTGCAGAACTATTTATCTAAAGGCCTGTTTACACTGGCAAATTATCGCCGTGACTCGCTCATTTCCGGGTGACGATAACAATCATTGCCCAGCATGAATGCAGGGAAAAAGCTAAATTTACACGTACAATGGCTATTGCTATGGCTATTGCTGCCTAGCACTGGGCTCTAGCGAGAGCTATCACTAGGCAACAATGATGCTCCTCGCTGGACCAAGAGCAAACTGTGAACAGATGTAAAGTTACTGAGTTCGACTTCATAACATTGGTTTTTTCCTTCTGTTTGTCAAAGCCCCCCGCCCCCCCAGCTAAACTGAACATCACATATATACCAGGCTCTGTGTGGATTGCTCTCCAAATCAACATGGAGGAATTATCCCCACCTTGATCCTCAGCAGCTCATGTCATGAATTTCAGCAGGTACCATTTTAGTTTTTAGCTACAATCATCAACATAAGATTATGCTTCATCCTTGGATGTCCAGAATTCATACTTTGTTATGTACCCCTATGCCTACTGCATAATCTGCACTGGCAACATGATTTTACAGTACAGCTGGGATGTATGAAAAGGTCCAATACAAATATAGGGTTATATATGACGACTGGACAGTATTTCATCCAGCCCATCTCAATGTGCGAGGACCTATCAGCTGACCTGTCTGGTTTAGTAAATACTTGTATTGCCCATGATTTAGCAATTGCGGAGCATCTTTTCTTAGAACTCTGTGTGGTGCCGTTCCTCTATTATTCTTCCTATTCATTTATAAATAAATTGACAACAGGCTGTTACCATTCCCATTGTCAAAGGGGTGTGTCCCTACACAGTCTAATATGGTCACCACTGATTGGACAATGTCAGATTTTGTAGGGACATACCCCCAACTGATCTTGTTTTTTTTTTTTACATTATGCTTTTTTTAACCCCTTAATGACCAGCCTATTTTAAACCTTAATGACCAAGCTATTTTTTACGTTTTTCCATCGTCGCATTCCAAGAGCTATAACTTTTTTATTTTTGCGTCGACATAGCTGTATCTTTCTGAGCTTGGTGGTTTAAGTGGCTTGTGAACTAAGTGGAGTTCTAAAACCGGAGTTGAAAAGAGGAGTTGAAGCCCCAGTAAGTACTCTTCTTTTCTTTTTCTTTGACAATTGTTCGCTGTTTTGGTGTAACTTGGATAATGGATAGCAAGATTGGAGGTTTTCTTCAGTGCACAGTTTGTCATATGTATACACGCCTGGAGCCGGCGTTCCAGGGTGAATATCTCTGTGGCAGATGTGAGCATGTTGTTCACCTGGAAGCTCGTATTAGAGATCTGGAGGAGCAAAATGCAACACTGAGGAAGATAGACAATTTTGAGCGGAGCTTGCTGCTCACAGAGCATGCAGTTAGTGGGTTAGAACTGGACAGTGAAGACATGGGTGAGCAGGATCAGGTAAGTAGCTGGGTTAATGTAGTTAGGGGCAGTAGAAAGGGGTCAAAGACAAGGAAGGCCGATCCGGTTTCTGGCATTCCAAGCAAAATTGCCAGGTTGGGTGATGATGCGAGGGTGTCAGTCTCAGAAATGGCAGCCCTAGTGGATACTGATCTCCCTAACAGCCGGGAGAACAGCCCAGCTAGTAGTCGGCGGGATGGTAATGCAGGTAAGCCAAGACAATTGATAGTTGTAGGGGATTCTATAATCAGGAAGACGGATAGAATAATTTGTCGCCAAGACCGCCTCAACCGAATGGTTTGCTGTCTCCCTGGTGCCAGGGTTCGGCATGTGGTGGAACGGGTGGACAAATTGCTGGGAGGGGCTGGTGATGATCCAGCTGTTGTGGTCCATGTCGGTACCAATGACAGAATAAATGGTAGGTGGAGGAGCCTTAAGAATAATTTTAAAGAACTAGGCTACAAGCTGAAGGGAAGGACCTCCAAAGTAGTATTCTCAGGAATACTGCCTGTGCCATGCGCATCACAGGAAAGACAGCGGGAGCTCAGGGAGTTAAATGCATGGCTTAAGTCTTGGTGTAGAGGAGAAGGATTTGGGTTCCTAGAGCACTGGGCTGACTTTTCATTGGGGTGCAAACTGTATTCTGCAGATGATTTGCACCTAAATGGAAGGGGGTCCGCTGTGCTGGGGGAGAGAATTCTAGCTGGGGTGGCGGAGTGTTTAAACTAGGACTGAGGAGGGAGGCCAATGTAGGAAATAAAGGGGTAGTTAGGTTAGAGAGGGGTCAGACTATATTGGTGGGGGGAGAAACAGACGGTGGGGAGAGGACTACGCAACAAGATAAGGAGATCCTTTCGTTACAAAACAGCAGTGAAAATAAAAAGGCCCAAATGTCAAATAATCACATTTCTGATAGTGAAATTGAAACATTTAAAGGCAAGTTAAAGTGTATGTTCACAAATGCCAGAAGTCTAGCAAGCAAAATGGGGGAGCTGGAGGCCTTAATACTGGAAGAAGATATAGATATAGTTGGTGTTGCTGAAACATGGCTGGACTCTTCACATGACTGGGCTGTAAATCTACAGGGTTTTACACTGTTTCGGAAAGACAGGGCAAATAGGAAAGGTGGTGGTGTATGTCTGTATGTGAGAAGCGATATGAAGGTGAGTGTAAATGAGACATTAGAGGGTGAAGACTGTGAGGAGGTTGAAACCTTGTGGGTGGAATTACAAAGGGAAGTAAACACTGAAAAAATTACTTTTGGTGTAATCTATAGACCCCCCAATATAACTGAAGAGATAGAAGGTCAAATATATAAACAGATGGAGCGGGCTGCACAGGCGGGTACTGTAGTGATAATGGGAGATTTTAATTTCCGGGATATTAATTGGTGTCATGGTTCAGCTTCAACTGCAAAGGGGAGACATTTCCTCAACCTGTTGCAGGAAAATTTTATGGGCCAGTTTGTGGAAGACCCGACTAGAGGTGAAGCTCTGTTGGATCTGGTAATTTCTAATAATGCAGATCTTGTTGGGAATGTCAATGTTCGTGAAAACCTCGGTAACAGTGATCATAATATAGTTACATTTTACCTATACTGTAAAAAACAAACGCAGGCTGGGAGGGCAAAAACATTTAATTTTAAGAAAGCCAATTTCCCCAGGATGCGGGCGGCAATTCAGGATATAGACTGTGAAGAACTAATGTCAAATAATGGGACAAATGATAAATGGGAGATTTTCAAATCTACCTTGGGTAATTATAGTGCAAAATGTATTCCTACAGGTAACAAGTATAAACGACTCAAATTAAACCCCACATGGCTTACACCTTCTGTGAAAGGGGCAATACATGACAAAAAAAGGGCATTTAAAAAATACAAATCTGAGGGTACATCTGCAGCCTTTGTAAAATATAAAGAGCTTAATAAAATCTGTAAAAATGTAATAAAATCAGCAAAAATACAAAATGAAAGGCAGGTGGCCAAGGATAGTAAAACAAATCCTAAAAAATTCTTCAAGCATATAAATGCAAAAAAGCCAAGGTCTGAACATGTAGGACCCCTAGATAATGGTAATGGGGAGTTGGTCACAGGGGATCAAGAGAAGGCAGAGTTACTAAATGGGTTCTTCCGCTCTGTATATACAACAGAAGAAGGAGCAGCTGATGTAGCCGGTGCCAGTGCTGTTAATTTATCAGTTGATATACTGAATTGGATGAATGTAGATATGGTCCAAGCTAAATTAAATAAAATAAATGTACACAAGGCCCCGGGACCAGATGGGTTACACCCTAGAGTTCTTAAAGAGCTTAGTTCTGTTATTTCTGTCCCCCTCTTCATAATATTTAGAGAGTCTCTCATGAGTGGTATAGTGCCAAGGGACTGGCGCAGGGCAAATGTGGTGCCTATTTTCAAAAAGGGCACTAGGTCTTCGCCGGGTAATTATAGACCAGTAAGCTTAACATCAATTGTGGGGAAAATGTTTGAGGGGCTATTGAGGGACTATATACAGAATTATGTGACAATAAATAGTATTATAAGTGACAGCCAGCATGGTTTTACAAAGGACAGAAGCTGTCAAACCAACCTGATTTGTTTTTATGAAGAGGTAAGCAGAAGCCTAGACAGAGGGGCCGCTGTGGATTTAGTGTTTTTGGACTTTGCAAAGGCATTTGACACTGTCCCTCATAGACGCCTAATGGGTAAATTAAGGACTATAGGTTTAGAAAGTATAGTTTGTAATTGGATTGAGAATTGGCTCAAGGACCGTATCCAGAGAGTTGTGGTCAATGATTCCTACTCTGAATGGTCCCCAGTTATAAGTGGTGTACCCCAGGGTTCAGTGCTGGGACCACTATTATTCAACTTATTTATTAATGATATAGAGGATGGGATTAATAGCACTATTTCTATTTTTGCAGATGACACCAAGCTATGCAATATAGTTCAGACTATGGAAGATGTTCATGAATTGCAGGCAGATTTAAACAAACTAAGTGTTTGGGCGTCCACTTGGCAAATTAAGTTTAATGTAGATAAATGTAAAGTTATGCATCTGGGTACGAAAAACCTGCAAGCATCATATGTCCTAGGGGGAGCTACACTGGGGGAGTCAATTGTTGAGAAGGATCTGGGTGTACTTGTAAATCATAAACTAAATTTCAGCATGCAGTGTCAATCAGCTGCTTCAAAGGCCAGCAAAATATTGTCGTGTATCAAAAGAGGCATGGACTCGCGGGACAGGGATGTAATATTACCACTTTACAAAGCATTAGCGAGGCCTCATCTAGAATATGCAGTTCAGTTCTGGGCTCCAGTTCATAGAAAGGATGCCCTGGAGTTGGAAAAAATACAAAGAAGAGCAACGAAGCTAATAAGGGGCATGGAGAATCTAAGTTATGAGGAAAGATTAAAAGAACTAAACCTATTTAGCCTTGAGAAAAGACGACTAAGGGGGAACATGATTAACTTATATAAATATATGAATGGCGAATACAAAAAATATGGTGAAATCCTGTTCCATGTAAAACGCCCTCAAAAAACAAGGGGGCACTCCCTCCGTCTGGAGAAAAAAAGGTTCAACCTGCAGAGGCGACAAGCCTTCTTTACTGTGAGAACTGTGAATCTATGGAATAGCCTACCGCAGGAGCTGGTCGCAGCGGGGACAGTAGATGGCTTTAAAAAAGGCTTAGATAATTTCCTAGAACAAAAAAATATTAACTGCTATGTGTAGAAATTTTTTACTTCCCCTTTCCCATCCCTTGGTTGAACTTGATGGACATGTGTCTTTTTTCAACCGTACAAACTATGTAACTATGTAACTATGTAATAATATGGTCTTGTTTTTTGCTGGACAAGTTGTATTTTTTAATAGCACCATTTTGGGGTAGATAGAATTTGTTGATTAACTTATATTAACTTTTTTTTGAGGAAATAGAAAAAAACCTGACATTTTGCCACACTTTTTTGCGTCCTAAATCTACGCCGTTTACCGTGTGGTATAAATAACACAATAACTTTATTCAGCGGGTTGTTACGATTGCAACAACACCAAATTTGTATAGATTTTGTATGTTTTACTACTTTTACACAGTAAAAACGCTTTTGTTTCAAAAATATTTGTTTTTGTGTCTCCTTATTTGGAGAGCCGTAACTTTTTTATTTTTTCGACGATACAGTTGTACGAGGGCTTTTTTTTTTTCGGGACGACTTGTAGTTTTTATTGGTACCATTGATCACTTTTTATCACATTTTTTACAAGGCAGGATCCACAGTAAACAGCAATTTTTCCATTGTTTTTTAATTTATTTTTTACGAAATTCACCGTGCGGGTTAAATAATGTAATAGCTTTATAGTCGGGGTCGTTACGGATGCGGCGATACCAAATATGTGTAACTTTTTTACTTTATTTTGCTTTTTTAATAATAAAGCATTTTGTAAGGGGAAAAAGTGGGTTTTTAATTTTTTTTTTCCAATTATTTTATTTTTTTAACTTTATTAAACTGTGTTTTACTAGTCCCACTAGAGGACTTTAATATGCGATCCACCGATCGCATATATAATACACTGCAATACTTTTATTTAAAATGGACTGGCATCTGTATCGATCTCACCCGTTCGAGTAGGGATGCCCCCAGCCCTCAGCTACATCTGGTAGCCGTGAAAAGGCTAATGCATCAGAATAAAGCCCATTAGTGGCCGCCGTGAAAAGGCGTATTGGCGGTCACTAACGGGTTAATTGTTTTAAATGACTACGATTTTAGATGCTCTGCATTTTTCTCGTCAAATAAAAAATTACATGCCATGATCTGTTGAGTTTTAACATAATATGATTGAATCTCGTTTCTCGATTTGTTCAAAATTGATTAACCTTTCGTTGTTCACTCATCATGTCTTTTTGATTCCTGCATATTATCATCATGTGATGTATGATAAATTATATCTTTTTTGAGTCAGTGAGGAAAGTATCATCACCAAGTGAACAGGAAACATGGTGGACAATATCCTCTAGGCTAAAGTCATGCATTTTTTGACGCAGTTTTTTTTATCCAAAGACAGGAGTGAATCCAAAAGGAAGGACAAGTATAAATAAATGATTTCCTCTTCTCCTGTCTTATATATCCACTCATGTGTTTGAATTAAAAAAAACTGCACCAAAGAGTGCGTGTGTGAATCCAGCATTAGGCCAGGATTTCACAAACAAATTTGATGGCATTTTTGGCAATTTTTTTTTTTATCAAACACACACAGGAGTGGACACAAAAGAAAGAAGAGGCGTCAGTCTTTTCTTTACACCTTTTCTTCCTTTTGGATCCCCTTCTAGTTTTGGCTCAAAAACAAAGGCAAAAGCTGCATCAAAAACTGCATCAAAATGGAGTAGGTTATCCTGGTCTTGTAGTGGTGAATTATATCCAACCCTACCATTTATTCTCTGTCCTTTGCTCCACAAAATGTAGAATATGAATAGTTATGAATAAAGAATTTAAACTGCAAACCGCATCCTATCACCAGAAGCTGCCATACAGATTAGATTGTTAGATGAGAAAACTTAATCAATTCAAGCAAGAACTTTCCAGTCCATTTCTAAACATTTCAGCTCTTGAATCCACCACCAGATGCAGTTTTACATTTAAGGGTATGTTCACACGCTTGCTGTCATTTACGGCTGAAATGACAGCCTGTTTTCAGAAGAAAACAGCTGCGTCGTTTCAGCCGTAAAAGCTCCTCCTCGTAATATACGAGGCGTCTGTGACGCTCGTATATCTTGAGCTGCTCTTCATTGACTTCAATGAAGAACGGCTCAAATTACGTGGCAAAGAAGTGCCCTGCACTTCTTTGCCGAGGCAGTCAATTTACGCGTCGTCGTTTGACAGCTGTCAAACAACGACGCATAAATTACAGGTCGTCTGCACAGTACGTCAGCAAACCCATTCAAATGAATGGGCAGATGTTTGCCGACGTATTGTAGCCCTATTTTCAGACGTAAAACGAGGCATAATACGCCTCGTTTACGTCTGAAAATAGGTCGTGTGAACCCAGCCTTAGTGATTCATATATTTTCCCATACTCCATTTTTAACACAGTGTAAAATGTTGTTGCTTTATCAGTGCTTGATGATGATAACTAATGACTTTCAAGAGCACAATGCCAAAGAGAAGTCTGCTGTTTGCATGCGTTCACCGGAGAGTAGGAAACAAAACTTGATGAATAGAGACCCAGGAATGCAGGACTGTGTAACTGAAAGTCTATTATCCAAGAGTCATGACCATTGGCGTGACTCGTAGAGGCTTCATAGGGTTTCCAAATGCTTTGTAAGGTTTGGTTTCAGAAACGGTTACATCCATGATTGAGTTAACATTTCAGTGTGTATGAGCTTTCCTATACATAGTTGTACTATAGTACATACAATACAGATTATCACAAAGAATTAACACAAGTTAATTGTACTAAAATTTTTTTTATAACCTATATAAATCACTATTATACATATGTATGTAATACATGTATATTACACTCCTCAACGTTGAAATTGCAACACCAAGTAGGAAAAGTTTTGGCATTGTGGAAATCCCAGGATCGATAGACATGTTAATGATATGCAAATGATAAAAAATGGAAACAAAATATTCCAAACATCTTGATTTATCCAGTATCAAGTATGAGCGCCATGCGCAGAAATACATGCACTTTCAGGCCTTGGAATGCGATCAATGAAGTTATTAATGGTTGTCTGAGGAATATTATGCCACGCCGAATGCACTTGGGCACACAAATCTTTAAGATTGGCCGCTGGCAGCTCTCTTTGCAATTGCAGACTAATGGCATCTCATATGTGCTCGATGGGAGACAAGTGGGGAGACACTGCAGGCCATGGAAGCACGTGAAATGAACACTAGAGGGGTCCGGCGACCGTACATTATGCCACCCCACACCATAATCCTGAGACTAGGACTTCCCTTATAAAGGCCTCTACATGGCGTGACCCACGTATCTTCGGCTATCATTGCGTCCGAGAAAAAAGTGAGACTCATCGCTGAAGAGGACAGACGTCTAGTCCAGCCTCCATTGCCGTATTGCTGTGCACCATGATAGCCTTTGAAAGCGGTGGCATGTGGTCAATGGAACACCTGTAGCTGGACGACTGGCTTGTAACCCAATGTTGTGCAAATGCCTTCTGATGGTTTGTGTCTACACTGGTTGCCGCCCCAGGCTTGGGATGTGATGTCCAATTTCACTTGCAGTACAGAATTGATCACTGAGGTTGGGTTCACACAACCTATTTTCAGACGTAAACGAGGCGTATTATGCCTCGTTTTACGTCTGAAAATAGGGCTACAATACGTCGGCAAACATCTGCCCATTCATTTGAATGGGTTTGCCGACGTATTGTGCAGACGACCTGTAATTTACGCGTCGTCGTTTGACAGCTGTCAAACGACGACGCGTAAATTGACTGCCTCGGCAAAGAAGTGCAGGGCACTTCTTTGCAACGTAATTTGAGCCGTTCTTCATTGAACTCAATGAAGAGCAGCTCAAGATATACGAGCGTCACAGACGCCTCGTATATTACGAGGAGGAGCATTTACGGCTGAAACGACGCAGCTGTTTTCTTCTGAAAACAGGCTGTCATTTCAGCCGTAAAAGCCAGCTAGCGTGTGAACATACCCTAAGCGCTATTCTTCCAATCAGACGATCCGTCCGTGCACAGGTTCGCCTCCACGCACCTCTTGATGTCATTCTGGCTTTCATTACTGCTACGTTTAAATAGCGTAATAGGTAGTCTTAGGGTATGTTCACACACTTAACCAAAAACGTCTGAAAATACGGAGCCGTTTTCAAGGGAAAACAGCTCCTGATTTTCAGACGTTTTTTAGCAACTTTTTACGGCCGTTTTTTGGAGCTGTTTTTCTATAGAGTCAATTAAAAAACGGCTCCAAAAACAGCTCAAGAAGTGACATGCACTTCTTTTTTGCGCCGTTTTTTTTACGCGGCCGTTTTTCAAAACACACGCTTAAAAAAACGGCCCGTTGAAACAAAATGCCGTTTTCCAAGTGAAATCAAGGGGCAGATGTTTGGAGGCGTTCTGCTTCTGATTTTTCGGCCGTTTTTCAGGCATTTACGGGCCGAAAAACGGCTGAAAATAGGCCGTGTGAACATACCCTTAGATTGCTGTTGAAATGTTTTTTTTAGCTAACCAAACTTTTTTGCTTAGACCGAGAACAGAGGTGTATTAGGTTAGGAACCTACTTAAAAGAGGTCGCCATGGCAGGTGGGCTCACACAATTTGATCAAAATGTGCGCTAAGAACCTCACTTTTGTAAGTAAACGTAGCAGTAATGCCAATTTATTTATATATAGTATATTAGGTAGTCTTAGAATTCGCAGAGTTCTGTTGCAATATTTTTTTCTTTACATGTATTGTTTGCAGTCACAGCGTAATTGCACCTGCACATTTTTCATTTTGTTAGGACAAAAAGAAGATGAGGCAGCACTACCAAATATTTGGATAGAGATCCTTTTATTCCACGTGTGTGCAACGTTTCAGCTCGGTGTGAGCCTTTCTCAATGCTTGAGAAAGGCTCACACCAAGCTGAAACGTTGCACACACGTGGAATAAAAGGATCTCGATCTAAATATTTGGTAGTGCTGCCTCATCTTCTTTTTGTCCTGATTGAGGGGTCACTCTTGGACTGTGACCTAGGAGGCGTGCACCAGCTTTAGAAAAATTATCCTGTGCTGCTGATTTGCATCCATTTTCATTTTGTTAGGATGATGATCAACGGTTTTCTCTATATTTCTTGTATGGGCCATTCATATATTTATATAAGTTAATCCTGTCCCCCCTTAGTCGTCTCTTTTCAAGGCTAAATAGGTTTAATTCTTTTAATCTTTCCTCATAACTTAGATTCTCCATGCCCCTTATTAGCTTCGTTGCCCTTCTTTGTATTTTTTCCAACTCCAGGGCATCCTTTCTATGAACTGGAGCCCAGAACTGAACTGCATATTCTAGATGAGGCCTCACTAATGCTTTGTAAAGTGGTAATATTACATCCCTGTCCTGCGAGTCCATGCCTCTTTTAATACACGACAATATTTTGCTGGCCTTTGAAGCAGCTGATTGACATTACATGCTGTTATTTAGTTTATGAT
Source organism: Rhinoderma darwinii (assembly GCF_050947455.1). NCBI lineage: Eukaryota > Metazoa > Chordata > Amphibia > Anura > Rhinodermatidae > Rhinoderma > Rhinoderma darwinii. The sequence continues at coordinate 277,487,867 of NC_134688.1, forward strand.
TTACAAGTACCCCCAGATCCTTCTCAACAAGTGACTCCCCCAGTGTAGCTCCCCCTAGGACATATGATGCATGCAGGTTGTTCGTACCGAGGTGCATAACTTTACATTTATCTACATTAAACCTCACTAGTCAAGTGGACGCCCAAACACTCAGTTTGTTTAAATCCGCTTGCAATTCACGAACATCTTCCATAGTCTGAACTATATTACATAGCTTAGTGTCATCTGCAAAAATAGAAATAGTGCTATTAATCCCATCCTCTATATCATTAATAAATAAGTTGAATAATAGTGGTCCCAGCACTGAACCCTGGGGTACACCACTTATAACCAGGGACCATTCAGAGTAGGAATCATTGACCACAACTCTCTGGATACGGTCCTTGAGCCAATTCTCAATCCAATTACAAACGATACTTTCTAAACCTATAGTCCTTAATTTACCCATTAGATGTCTATGGGGGACAGTGTCAAATGCCTTTGCAAAGTCCAAAAACACTAAATCCACAGCGGCCCCTCTGTCTAGGCTTCTGCTTACCTCGTCATAAAAACAAATCAGGTTGGTTTGACAACTGGCTGTCACATGTAATAATACTATTTGTCACATACTCCCGTATATAGTCTCTAAACTAAAATCTAACAATAATAACATATCTGTTTCATAATATTACATAAGGTCTATTTTATTCAGAATACTCCCCAGTTCCCTGCACTACTGGCTGAGTGCTATGTAAACAGATTCTCCACCCACATCTACTTCCAAATGTTTGGCTGATCAGCTCTGCAAGCACACGCTCCCACAGCTGGCAAACTTCACTACCTCGTATCTTCCGCTTCACATAGTTGTCAAATTGCCCACATTTTCAAATCATTTCCAGTGATATTTGCTTCTAACTGGGACATCAAGGCACTTTATTCATTACACTGTCTTTATGAATACTCTGCAGCACTGTATTCCCCAGATTGAATCTATTATTGTAACTAGCAATATGAAGGTTTCTTAAAAGAATATCCAAAATATAGAAGGCTCAGAATATGGTATAAAATCTTAAAGGGGAGGGTGGAGACAGCCTGGAAGCAACAGAAATATAGAGAGATGAAGAAAACGCAATGTGTGTGACAAAAAATTGTAGCAGGTCAGAGGAGAAAAAAAAGAGTGAAAAGAGACTCCTATCGATTGCCTCCACAGTATGGGGATATACACCCGAGCTGCCCAGTTTTTTTTTTTTTCAGCCGTTTGACACATTATTTTTTTATTAACCAAATGCAAAAAAGAAAGGCGCTTTTTAGTCAAAAAATGCTTCAAATGAACGGAGCAGTTTAGAGGCGGAAAACGCTCCAAGATGACACTTTTTTTTTCGTGATCGGTCAAAAAATACCCGGGAGAAACAAATGCCTCTACCTCCCATTGAAATCAATGGAAGGAGATTTGGGGAATTTTTGGTGCGGATTCCAATGTGGTTTCCACGTCAAAATCAGCGCCAAAAAACTATGTGTGAACTAGGTCTTAGAGTTATTACCAATTCAGACATATATGGCATATCAATGGGATATGCCACAAATGTTTGTTTAAAGTGGGTCCCGCACCTATAGGGGGTCCACTGGTGGAGAGTGAACGGACAGGTGGCCATGACAGTTCTCTCCGTTTACTTCTATAGGAGTTATGGAAACAGCCAAGCATCAAAGTATCTAAAACAAAAAATCTCAGCAACCTATCAAATAGTCTTGAATAAAAATATCCTACTGTGTACAGAGCTCTTATGTAAATCCTGAAATTATGTGCTACTTCTTTTCATCTGTCCACTCTCCTATAGTTAGGGTGCGCTCACACGCGGTGTACTTGCATTGTATTTCCACAGCGTAAAAATACACTGCTGAAAATGGCAATTTATGCCTAAAAGAAAAATATTCTGCAACGCAAGAGCTAGAAAAATCTATTACAGGTTATGAGTACTAGATCCAGGAGATAGGACGTTAATACAGGTTTTTTTTTTCGGATTTCCATATTTGGAGCCGGGGAGGAATTTTTCCTCTAATGATGCAATTGGCATCAACCCCGTGGGGGGTTTTGTTCCTCTGGATTAACATGGTAGGATTATAGGTTATTGGTGTGTGTGTGTGTGCGTGCGCGCGCGTGCGTGCGTGCGTGCATGCGTGCGTCTTTTATCCAAGTGCAGGGTTCCTTTTTTGGAGGTATGACTGGTCTGGAGTAAAGAAAGATGGCTGTATTGTTATGGAAACCTGGTGCAAAACAAAAGTGACTAGGTTGCTATGGGAACCTGTCTAAAACCGTGTGTATGTCAGTGAGGCTAAGAATGAAGAACCTACACTTTTCTATTGGCTAATATGGGTCATCTGATGTGATATGGAGGAGGACCCTTAATGTAGAAGCCAGTGGTGCCAGTGATATAGAGGAGGACCCTTGAAGTGGAAGCCAGTGGTGCCATATTTGCTTTTGTATTGCAATTTTTGTGAATATGTCGAGAACGGTAGGCCCTACAGAGCTGAAACCTGGTCTAAAACCTTTGAAAGTGCCGGATTTACATATGTGCCAAATTTGGTGCAGATTGGTGCAGTCGTTTGGCCACGCATAAACAGACAACGGAAATTCATTCATATATATATATATATATATATATATATATATATATATATATATATACCAGCACAGTTACCTGGCCTATATATAAAGATGTAACTATGTGTAAAAAATAACCGTTCCCATGAATTTACTATTGCTAATCAAAGAAAGGATTTTACAAGTGAGTGAAACAATGGAAATTATAATCTAATATCAAGCGTATCTAACTCTTCAGGGGACTTTTCGGAATAAACAGTCATATGTGTGTACGAGAGGAATAACACTATTTCTGGTCATAATGTGACTTGTATTCTGCATCTTTTAGCAGTTTTTCCTTCTGCAGGGTAGATCTCTAATCTCAGTTGTCTCTGAGTTAGTGGGTGGAGCCTAACTGCTATCATGTCTGCCAAACAAAGCACACATAGAAGAGGAGAATCCTGCTCTCCTATCCATCAAACATATGTAGAAGCTGCAGCAGCAAGGAGGAGATTATTGAGCTGTGTAGATGTGCATCCAGCACTGGGGTGAGATATATCACTTACCAGGAAGCTGCTGCAGTGTGTCTGTGTCTCTCTGCCTCTCTTTCATTGTATTAATCTTGTAATAATCTTAGCAATACCCCTCTAATGCACATTATAAAATGGTGGGACATAATCTAGTGAGGGAGCAAACTTGTTATCAATAAAGTAGATACACAAATGATGCCTGGGATATTGGCGGGAAAAAAAAACAGTCTGTACCATCTCTAAAGAAACTTTTTTAGAACGTTTGTGGGGATGTATTTGTCAGCATTGGTAAGTTAATTCTGGTTGGCAAATTAGGTCTGGAACCTAAAGAACATATCTGGCCTCATATAACAACAGAGAGCAGCAGCACTCACTAATTATAGATGTTTAGGTGCCAAGGAAGTAGTCCCGATCCAAGGACAGAGCAATATACAAAAGCGACGTTTCTGTGCAACGACGTTTAACATGCTTGATAAAGATTCCTACTGTTGGACAGAAACGTCGCTGTTTGTTGGCTGAATAAAACCACAATTTTTTCACATTTGGAGTGCTGCAAGATGTCTACTTTTGTATGTGTATAAATATTTATATATATATATATATATATATATATATATATATATATGAGAGAGAGAGAGAGACACACACACACCCACATTTAGTCATTGCTTCTTCCTCTTTCTTATTATAGTAAATATAAAACATTAGGCTATGTTCACAGTTTTTTGACGCGGAAACCGCGACGCAAAGCTCGTCAAAAACGGCCCGAAAATGCCTCCCATTGATTTCAATGGGAGGCGGAGGCATCTTTTTCCCGCGAGCGGTAAAACCGTCTCGCGGGAGAAAAAAGGGACATACCCTAACTTCGGGCGTTTACGCCTTTGACCTCCCATTGACATCAATGGGAGGCAGAGAAAGCGTATTTCGCTGCGTTTTATGCCCACGGCGCTCAATGGCATGGGCAAAAAACGCTGCGAAAATCGGCATACAGGGAGAGGAAAATCTACCTCAAACTTCCAAATGGAATTTTGAGGCAGAAATTCCGCCTGCAAAAAACTCTGTGTGAACAATAGCCTAAGCGGTTTTGCTTCTATGTAAAAGAAAATAAATAAACCGGATTCCTTCCCAATAGTATATCAACTGCAAGGCGATGCACCCTCCATATTAGAAACACCCACACAAGCAGATTACTGAATAAATAACCTCACCAGAAAAAAGGACTTGTGTGTCTCTACTTAAACCAAATGACGGGGCAGATAGAACTGCCTTATGAGATTAATCGTCTACAACATTCTGTCCTTTGCTATGGGTGTAATAGGTATTACAAAATACAAGTATTGTCAATAACCAGAAACAAAAGGCTAAAGCAAATGGTCTACTGAACTGCAGAAGGTCATTATGACCTGAGACAAAATTAAAAACCTGAAGATAACTAGGTGCACCTTGGTTACACACCCCAGGTTTAGCCTTGGCCATATTTTTTCACTATATAATTCTTTCGAATTTGTTGCCTATATGAATAATTGTACATTCTGACACGGCTATGTATGGTATTTATTTATCGACAAAAAGACAAAACGAGATTTTCACATTATTTGACATGTAATGCACTACCCACTGGCCAAGTCTTCAAGTCTAAATTGGAAGCAATGATGGATTTGTCATGTTCTACGTGGCGGTCCAAGCTTCTGTTACATTCTAGTGGACTCTAGAATCACAGATGAAAATATCTAGGCTGGTCGAACCAGAAAGGTGGCATTTATTGTTCTCTGATTTTGTTAACCGGTTGCATGGCAGGAATAGGTTTCAAAGGGTGTGTTATTCCTTAATAAAGTATTAGGCTGTGTTGACACGTGATTGTCAATTTGTATTTTTTGGCCGTGATTTTTGCATATTTGAGTGTATTTGCTGCAACTCCGAAAACCTGAAACACAGCCTTAGGGCGGATTTACACGAACGTGTAATACGTCCGTGTAACGCGCGTGATTTTCACGCGCGTCGCACGGACCTATGTTAGTCTATGGGGCAGTGCAGACAGTCTGTGATTTTCACGCAGCGTGAGTCCTCTGCGTGAAACGCACGACATGTCCTATATTTCTGTGTTGTTCGCGCATCACGCACCTATTGAAGTCAATGGGTGCGTGAAAATCACGCGCACCACACGGAAGCTCTTCCGTGGTACTCGCGTGATTCGCGCAACACCAGTAAAAATTATGAATGAAAACAGAAAAGCACCACGTGCTTTTCTGTTTACAAACATACAAACAGAGTGTCATAATGATGGCGGCTGCGCGAAAATCACGCATCATACGCAGCTGACACACTAAGTGCCTTTTGCGCGCGCAAAACGCACACACTCGTGTAAATCCGGCCTTAGACAGGCCAAGGGAATCAATTAATGTGATACAGGTGTTAAAGTGATCATGCTTAAAAGGGGTTTCCGAGCTTATAAAATACAGAAAAATACCTTATGTGTCACCAGATGTTGTCACCATTGCACAGAGAACGCCATTAAAAATGTATAAAAAAAAAGTTTGAGAATTTCTGTTTTTTGGTTTCCTCACCCCCCAAAAAATATTGAATAAAAACTGATAAAAAAAAATACAAAAATTGCATGTACCCCAAAATGATACTAATAAAAACTACAGCTGGTCCCATGAAAATCAAGCACTCACACAGCTCGTCAACGGAAAAATAAAAAGTTATGACTCTTGGAACGCTATAATGCAAAACGACGGCCCAGACCAATTTATATGTGCAGCAGTTCTTCACCTAAAACCCCACGTCATCATTTGCTAGCCCCCACAGGTAAATCAGCGGAAACTGACATTTTGGGGTCTGTGCTACATATGGGGCTAGTGAAGAAGTCAAAGATTAGACAATGCTGGAGTGCAGATATTTTGTACAATACCACGGACACCCTTTAGAAGTGCGACTCCTGCACCCAAAAATCTGGCCTGTGCATAAAGGATTGGTTCAAAGCGTACGTTACTATCCATGGATAATTCATTTTATCATTCATTTACCCCATTATTACATCATTCTATTATAACCTGATCCAATCGGCCCAGCTTACATATACCCTGATGTACTCCTCATAGCTTACATATACCCTGATGTACTCCTCACATATTACATATACCCTGATGTACTCCGCACAGCTTACATGTACCCTGATGTACTCCGCACAGCTTACATATACCCTGATGTACTCCTCATAGCTTACATATACCCTGATGTACTCCTCACATATTACATATGCCCTGATGTACTCCGCACAGCTTACATGTACCCTGATGTACTCCGCACAGATTACATATACCCTGATGTACTCCTCACATATTACATATACCCTGATGTACTCCGCACAGCTTACATGTACCCTGATGTTCTCCGCACAGCTTACATATACCCTGATGTACACCTCACAGCTTACATATACCCTGATGTACTCCTCACATATTACATATACCCTGATGTACTCCGCACAGCTTACATGTACCCTGATGTACTCCGCACAGCTTACATATACCCTGATGTACTCCGCACAGCTTACATATACCCTGATGTACTCCGCACAGCTTACATATACCCTGATGTACTCCTCATAGCTTACATATACCCTGATGTACTCCTCACATATTACATATACCCTGATGTACTCCTCACATATTACATATACCCTGATGTACTCCTCACATATTACATATACCCTGATGTACTCCTCACAGTTTACATATACCCTGATGTACTCCTCATAGCTTACATATACCCTGATGTACTCCGCACAGTTTACATATACCCTGATGTACTCCGCCCAGCTGATATATACCTTGATGTACTCCGCACAGCTTACATATACCCTGATGTACTCCTCACATATTACATATACCCTGATGTACTCCACATAGCTTACATATACCCTAATGTACTCCCCACAGCTTACATATACCCTGATGTACTCCACCCAGCTGATATATACCTTGATGTACTCCGCACAGCTTACATATACCCTGATGTACTCCTCACATATTACATATACCCTGATGTACTCCTCACAGTTTACATATACCCTGATGTACTCCTCATAGCTTACATATACCCTGATGTACTCCTCACATATTACATATACCCTGATGTACTCCACACAGCTTACATATACCCTGATGTACTCCACACAGTTTACATATACCCTGATGTACTCCGCCCAGCTGATATATACCTTGATGTACTCCGCACAGCTTACATATACCCTGATGTACTCCTCACATATTACATATACCCTGATGTACTCCACATAGCTTACATATACCCTAATGTACTCCCCACAGCTTACATATACCCTGATGTACTCCACCCAGCTGATATATACCTTGATGTACTCCGCACAGCTTACATATACCCTGATGTACTCCTCACATATTACATATACCCTGATGTACTCCACATAGCTTACATATACCCTGATGTACTCCCCACAGCTTACATATACCCTGATGTACTCCGCCCAGCTGATATATACCTTGATGTACTCCGCACAGCTTACATATACCCTGATGTACTCCCCACAGCTTACATATACCCTGATGTACTCCACCCAGCTGATATATACCTTGATGTACTCCGCACAGCTTACATATACCCTGATGTACTCCTCACATATTACATATACCCTGATGTACTCCACATAGCTTACATATACCCTGATGTACTCCCCACAGCTTACATATACCCTGATGTACTCCACCCAGCTGATATATACCTTGATGTACTCCGCACAGCTTACATATGCCCTGATGTACTCCGCACAGCTTACATATACCCTGATGTACTCCGCACAGTTTACATATACCCTGATGTACTCCTTACAGCTTACATATACACTGATGTACTCCGCACAGCTTACATATACCCTGATGTACTCCGCCCAGCTTACATATGCCCTGATGTACTCCGCACAGCTTACATATGCCCTGATGTACTCCGCACAGCTTACATATGCCCTGATGTACTCCGCACAGCTTACATGTACCCTGATGTACTCCGCACAGCTTACATATACCCTGATGTACTCCGTCCAGCTTATATACCCTGATGTACTCCGCACAGCTTACACGTACCCTGATGTACTCCGCCCAGCTTACACGTACCCTGATGTACTCCACCCAGCTGATATATACCTTGATGTACTCCGCACAGCTTACATATACCCTGATGTACTCCGCACAGCTTACATATACCCTGATGTACTCCGCACAGCTTACATATACCCTGATGTACTCCTTACAGCTTACATATACCCTGATGTACTCCGCACAGCTTACATGTACCCTGATGTACTCCGCACAGCTTACATGTACCCTGATGTACTCCGCACAGCTTACATATACCCTGATGTACTCCGTCCAGCTTATATACCCTGATGTACTCCGCACAGCTTACACGTACCCTGATGTACTCCACCCAGCTTACATATACCCTGATGTACTCCGCACAGCTTACATATACCCTGATGTACTCCGCACAGCTTACATATACCCTGATGTACTCCGCACAGCTTACATATACCCTGATGTACTCCGCACAGCTTACATATACCCTGATGTACTCCGCACAGCTTACATATACCCTGATGTACTCCGCACAGCTTACATATACCCTGATGTACTCCGCACAGCTTACATATACCCTGATGTACTCCGCACAGCTTACATATACCCTGATGTACTCCGCACAGCTTACATATACCCTGATGTACTCCGCACAGCTTACATATACCCTGATGTACTCCGCACAGCTTACATGTACCCTGATGTACTCCGCACAGCTTACATGTACCCTGATATACTCCGCGCAGCTTACATGTACCCTGATGTACTCCGCACTGCTAACACGTACCCTGCTGTACTCCGCCCAGTTTACATATACCCTGCTGTACGCCGCCCAGCTTACATATACCCTGATGCACTCAGCCCAGCTTACATATACGCGGATATACTCCTCACAGCTTACATATACCCTGATGTACTCTGCTCAGCTAACATATACCCTGATGTACTCCGCCCAGCTTACATGTACCCTCACATTATAAGCTGAAATACGAGTAAAAGCCCAAACAAAACTACTACCAAGCAAAATCTGCGCTCCAAAAGCCAAATGACGGTCCTTCTGTGCCTGACAGTGTTCCCAAACAGAAGTTTATGACCACATATGGGGTATTACCGTACTCTGGAGAACCCGCTTAATAATTTATGGTGTGTTTGTCTAAAGTGGCACAATCTGAGCACAACACATTGGGCACTGAATTAGCATCTCTGTGGATCATAGCAATTTTCAATCTACAACATCTACTGTGTACTAATTTCTGCAAAACCTTTGGGGTCAAAATGCTCACTACACTTCTAGATTAATTCCTGGAGGGGTGTAGTTTCCTAAATGGGGTCACTTCTCTGGAGTTTTCACTGTACTGGTACCTCAGCGCAATGCAACATTGCGCCAAAAAACTGTTTTGTAAAATCTCCACTCCAAAAACTATTGCGCTTTTTCCCTTTAGACCCTTGCCGTGTGTCCAAATAGCAGTTTACAACCACATATGGGGTATTTCCCTACTCAGGAGAACTTGTGTAAACAATGTTGGGGTGTCTTTTCTCCTGTATTCCTTGTGGAAATGAAAAATTATTGGCTAAATTTACATGTCATTGAAAAAAATATATTTTTCCATTTTCACGGCCCAATTCTAATAAAATTTATAAAACACCTGAGGGATCAAAATGCTCACTTAATTATTTGAGGGGTATAGTCTCCAAAATGGGATCACACCTGGGGAATTTCTACTGTACTGGTACTTCAGGGTCTCTGCAAATGTGTCATGGCCCCCAGAAACCAATTCAGCAAAATCTGAGGTACAAAATCCAAATGGCGCTCCTTCCATTCGGACCACTGCCGTGGGGCCAAACAGCAGTTTATTACCACATATGAGGTATTTCCGTAATCGGGAGAAATTGCTTTACAAATGTTGATTTGCTTTTTCTCCTTTACTCCTTGCAAAAATGTGAAAATTCTAAGTCAGTGAGAATGGAAATCTCCTTTTCTTTTTTGGGAAAAACGAATTCAAATAAATTTAACAAAAAACCTGTGGGGTCAAAATGCTAACTATGCCCTTAGATAAATTGCCTGAGAGGTGTAGTTTCAAAAATGGGGTCACTTTTGGGGAGTTTCCACTGTTTTGGCACCTGACATGAAGCCTAAAATATATTCTAATAAAAAGAAGGCCACAAAATCCACTAGGTGCTCCTTTGTTTCTGAGGCCGATGTTTCAGTCCATTACCACACTAGGGCCACATGTGGGGTATTTCTAAAAACTGAAGAATATTGGAAATAAATATTGAGATGCATTTCTCGGGTAAAACCTTCTGTGTAACAGGAAAATATGTATCAAAAATGAATTTTGGCAAAAAAAATAATGAAATTTGCAAATTTCACTTTTACTTTGTTTCAATTCCTGTGAAACGCCTAAAGGGTTAAAACACTTTCTGAATGCGGTTTTGAATACTTTGAGGGGTGCAGTTTTCAAAATGGGGTGTTTTATGGGGGTTCCTAATATATGGGCCCCTCAAAGCCACTTCAGAACTGAGCTAGTCCCTGAAAATATAGCCTTTTGAAATTTTCTTAAAAAAGTGAGAAATTGCAGCTAAAGTTCTAAGCCTTGTAACATCCTAGAAAAATAAAAGGCCGTTCAAAAAACAATGCAAAGACAAAGTAGACATATGGGTGATGTTAATTAGTAACTATTTTGTGTGTTATTACTATCTGTTTTCCAAGCAGATACATGTAAAATGAGAAAAATCATAATTTCTTCAAATTGACTCTAAATTTTGGTGTTTTTCACAAATAAGCAATAAATTTATCGACCAAATTTTTCCACTAACATAAAGTACAATATGTCACGAGAAAACAATCTCCGAATTGCTTGGATAGGTAAAAGCATTCCAAAGTTATTACCAGATAAACGGACGTCAGATTTGAAAAAATGGGGCTGGTCATGAAGGCCAAAATGAGCTTGGTCCTGAAGGGGTTAAACGCCACTTTCTAATTTATTTATAAATAGAATGTTTGTACAAAGTTTTGTAAATGCATTGGAAAACTTATCTTGTACTGATCCTGAGTTATAGTCTATTACATTCCAGATCTACATTCATATTTCTGCTAGTTGTTTTTGGAAACAGTCAGATACACCGCTAACAGCTTCTGAGCTTCTACAAGGCAGTGGGAGAGTTAGCTTTTCTTTCACCAGATTACTGAAGAGTGCCTGGTGAAAAGACTGTACTTCCCAGTATGCCAATCACAATAGAAAGCCATGTACAGACACTTAACAAGCAGGGAATGGTGGCAGATTTATACTGTGAAGCTAATTTTGTGCCTCTGCCACTGCCCAACTCCATGTAGTTACAATTTACAGACGTCTTCTGCCTCCTGGCCGGCGCCGCTCCTACCCTCGGGTTTCTGCTTCTGACAGCCTCCTACACTCATCTCCTGCCTTGTGCACTGCTGCAATATTCCACCCAGCTTTCCCAGGCTATAAAGGGGTTCCGCCCACTCTGCTCCATTGGCTGGGCAATTAGTTTCATCGTAGGTGATCTAGTGATTCCTTGCGTTATACTTTGTTTGGATTTCCTCTGATTGACCTCTGCCTGTACCTTTGGCTATCCTTGCTGCCTGCCCACTTGCTTGTGAGCCGTGACGATCCTCTGCCACCTGCCCTGACATTTGGCTCAACCAAACGTGAGTGCCCATCTGCCGCCTGCCCCGACTTATGCTATACCTGACCTGGAATTCTGTCTGCTGATTTTGTACCATGACTGTTAACGTCGCCCATTGCGAAGTGCAGATCCCTGTATATGGGGCTAAAGGGTGAATACCTGGAATCGCCTTAGGCTCCACTCCCCAGTTTAGCCCCACGTCAAATCCCTTGGTTACACAGTGGGTTCACGCCATCCTCTGCAATCTCATTATCCACGGGCCGTGTGATATTGTCACTGCAGCACTGGAATACTATACAAGCTATTACTCAAGATCAGAATAAGACCAGTAATAAATTATATTTACAAAGTTTCTCAACTTTTTATATATAATAATCCTTTAAGTTCACTGGAAATGGTGTTCAAAGGTAAACATGTGCTTTAAGGTGTCCCCACCCTTTCATATAAACTGTAGAATCAGGAAAATATGCCTAATACTTGTGTTCCATGACACGGTGTAGATCTTCATACATGGTCCTTTCTTTATCCTTGCGCTTTGACAGCTCAGCGATTTACTGAACCTGTTGACTCCAGGCAATAGGGCAGCTCACGAATAAAGAAAACTAAATCGGCATAATAGGAGCTTTGCGTGGATTAACACACTGCCACACGTGGACTAGGACAAATAGCTGCAATAACTTAACAAGGGGGCAAAAAAGAATAAGAATTACCTCTGTAAAAAGGATCTACCTGCTTATAAATTATTTCGGAGGTGGAAAATAAAATATACACTGTCAACTTTGCTCTCAGGGACTGGTGGCTGAGTGCGGAGGCAGAGAAACGCACGTAACACACATAGAAGTAGAGTCTGCATATAGTCTCTGTAAAAACTGCTAAAGTGACCCATTCCTTCCTCCCCCCCCCCCCCCCCTCAGCAGCACACATTTTACTTCCTTACAATTACTATTCTCAGAAAGTCTTTTATGGCCCGTTTGTCATTTATGAAAAATATTGCAAAGATAAACTGTAGTGTTAGTCATCTCAAGACATATTTCATTTCTTTTCTAAAGCTGTGCCAGTAAAATGACATTTGGAACAGAACTGCCACGTGCGTAAAACACATAATGGAACATTTCCAGAGCTAAACTTTAAATTAATCTACAGTCCTGTGATTATGGCCAGGAATACTTGGATGTTATAGAGCGGTGATGTATTACAGAGGGCTACCTGTGTGATTTCCTAGGGCAAAGGGATACAGAAGTCATATTTATGCCTGATGCTCCCTAAAGATGCCCACATCTAGGCTCAGGCAAAATCTTGATATTTTCGAGATCCTACCAAAAGTACAATAGAATAAATGCACCCTTAAAAATATTTTGCTTGTGTACTAACCGTACTCAAAACTTATTGATGTCTAATAAAAGCTACCACATAACTAAGTGGCAAGGTACATGATGTCACTGTTTCTTACCATCTATATTAAGCATCATTTTCCACATGGCTGGTCTGACAGATTGATGAAATCCAAACCAGACTTCTCTTCCTCCTCCCAGAGGGTGGTCATAGCCTTCTGGAGCAGAGAAGAAGGAACGTCCTACAGGGGTGTACCTAAAATAAAAAATAGTAATTAGTAACAAAAACAAGATATGCTACCTATACAAAAGCAAAAACAATAATCTTTTATGGTAAAACCTTAAGGCAGCTTTGAGTAGCTAACATGAAGGTGTTAATTTTCTATCAGGACAACCCCTGTATATGCCCTAGTATGTTATATAGACATCCCAGAGTGGGGTCTACTTCTCTGGACCCCACTCTATTAGACAGGGCGGAGAGTGACTACAAAGTTAGCAGCTCTGTAGAATGGGATAATAAATATATTCAGCACTGTGTGAGGGTTATTTTTTCTGCATATAACATACTGTGATCCACCAGAATCTCATCTAGAGGATAGCTGCTCATGAGAGGTTCTATGCGGCCCTTTTACAAATCATACTTTAGCCGCATGCTCTACATGTTGACAGCTGACTGGCCTGTTATGTGACATATTCACTGCTAAGCAACAGTGAATGTAATTGGTCGAACACCACAGACTCATTCCTGGATGGACACACCCCTTAGACTCATTTGACTCAACACAGAAAATAGCTCAATGGTAACTAAAAAAATAAGAGGTAATATTAACTGAATACTGCCATTAAAAATAATATTATAATATAACACTAATTGTAACAAAAAAAATGGTGTAGGCGCTCTTTCTGGTCAATCCTCCACCTACTTCATGGATGGCAGATGCCGTAAGACTACATCAACAGCATGGACAGGGTTGGTGCTTATTGGCTTGTCCAGTTCCAATGGCTCTGGAAGGGACCTCCCAGTAAGTACTTCATGCAGCAAGTGCCAGCTTATCCTAGAGACAAATTTTATGGAGACCTTGAAGGGACGATCTTTCCCTCCTTCCCCTGGTAATGTTACATCCAAGTCCACCTAAAAATAAATAAAAGATTTGAGAATCAAAAGTTACATGAAATGACCGAAAAAGACAAATTACCTACTTGAGGTCTATTCTTTTTACACACTAAATAGACCCAAACCCTTTCATTTTTAAAGCCCAAAAATGGCACACAGACCATAAGTAAATTTAGTGCCCTTTAAAAACCTTTCTACAATGTAGAACTGTCTGTCCGGATGTAACCTGGCCATTAATCAATTTTTATTTTATTTTTTTTACACTGGAAATTAGACCAGATCCCAATGTGTGTTGTAAATGTGTTGGAAGAGTTAATTTCTGCAAGAAGATGTAAACCAGATTTGAAAAAATATCAATATACAAGACCGAATTAGCTGTGACATCCAGTGAAACAGCCAGACGATGTCGTCAATATGGGTCAACAAAACTTATTGGAGGGGATTTCTAAACAAAAGTGGGTGGGGCTTATTGAGAGGAGTTGGGTTACCGCGGCCCAATAAATTGACTATAATTTATGCCAGAAAACTGGCGTAAATTATAGTGCAAATCGACACCAGCTGACAGCTAATGCATGACGTATCATTAAAATAATGAGTCAATAGGTGTTCAGACTGGTCTGACTTGTATATCCCGTGTTACATAGACGGCAATAGTGCAGTAACAACCTCTTCATACAACGAGTAATCCAATTCATGTGGATTTTGTGAATATCCAATGTGATGATGACTTGTTAGTGAACATAGAACACTGGCCAACTACTTGTATGACAAAAGTAGAATACCCCAGGTCAATGACAGAACAGGACTTACCCCAGTAGATGCTACAGGCAGTGGATTGGCGGTGTACAGGCTTCTTTTGCCATCGTACACTGGTCGACGGTCACCAAATATGGTGACTTTGAAATGCTGGACCATGGAATCAACAACCTCCCTAGTGAAAAAGTAGAGTCAAAATAATGTAGTGGAAAATGAAATCAAATTCTTAATTAACAGACAAAGAAAATGAGTGCAATGAAATGGAATATGAATTTATTTTAAAATCAAAACAATCTCCGGTGCAGCCGATGCCGCCGATGCAGCTTGTATCTCCGTCACTGGGGAGCTCATGCCTGCTTAATGCTCTCTACAATGCCCTGCGTTGTAATCGATGGTACCGACCAACTAAATCTACTGCTGATCCTGAAAGTACACGAGACATAAAGATGGCCAACACAAGTGGAGTAGGAAAGGTACCTTTGCAATAGTGACATTATTTATATGCACTGCAGTATAATGTCTACAGCTGTGTGTTCTTAAAGGGAACCTGTCAGCAGGTTTTACCATTATAATCTGTTCCCACCACGCTGTAGCACATTAAACCTCTTTCTAAACCCATGACTATGTGTCCACAGTAGTGCCGCATACCCTAGTTATAAAAACTCCTGTGCTGTATGCTAATTAGGGCTGAAGAGTCCATTGGGCGTATCCACAGCTCCCAAGTGTCCAGCCCATGTTTGCTTGATGACGCCTTCTACATCATCCGCAGGCCTCCTCAAATCTAGTTAGATGAGGACCTGCCGACAGGTTCCAGAGTCACAGAGACACAAGCTGTATGAATACATCAGCTTATATGTCTGTAACGTACGCTATAAATGATCAAAAACATTTTAAAACATCCAGGTAAGAGGGAGATTTTCAATACAAAAGAAAGAGATTTGTCAAAACTAGTGCAAAGAAAAGTGGATTGTAGCCCATAGCAAACAATCAGGTCATTGCTTCATTTCCCAAAGGGCCTTTGAAAAAATGAGAGGTGGAATCTGATTGGTTGCCATGGGTAACTACTCCACTTTTCCTTTGCACCAGTTTTGATAAATCTCCCCCAAAACGTATTTAAAAGATGCCTACCAGAAGACAAATACAAAAGACCCCGTTTGTATAAAAAGGTTTGTTAGTATCAACACTGAGATATAATTGTCCAAAGCATCAAGAGATTCTAATGACAACATTTCCTGTTTCACGCTGTCACGTGGAGTGTTGTCATGGGGACGTTATGTTGATCTAAATAACCAAATAAAATAATGTCTTTTCATCTTCTACTACTATTAATGTCAATTAGAATGTCGATTTTGGTGTATTTGGTTAATTGTATCCACACAAGCACCCCATAACAACACTTCACATGGCAGGTATCACAACAATAAGTGTCATCATCAGAATGTCTTAACATCAAAAAAAAGAATTCATATTTTACCACAGAAGCATGGGTGTTTTCATTTTCTCAAGTCTAAGGCCCTGTTCACACAGAGTTTTTTTTACACGTTTTTTGATGCGGAAACCGCGTCGGAAAACACGCCAAAAAAAAAACGGCTCGCGGGAAAAAGAAGCGACGTGCCCTATCTTCGGCCGTTTACGTCTCTGACCTCCCATTGACATCAATGGGAGGAAGAGAAAGCATTATTTGCGGTGTTATTTGCCCGCAGCGCTCTATGGCCACGGGCGAAAAAACGCAGCGGAATTTTGAGGCAGAATTTTCTGCCTGCAAAAAACTCAGTGTTAACAGGGCCTAAGGGTTCCAGAATTTTATCCATTTAATGGATAGCGCACTAGAGTTCTGCCAATAATGTGAAAAATAAAATCTGTAGGTTACTATACAAAAACTGTATGCGCATGGAAAAAAAACAAGCTCTGGGGAAAAAGCAAAAAAATATTCTGAGGTTTAAATGTTATGTTATGCTATTCCAAAAACATTACCATTTACCTGTTAACTCTGCGTGGACATTTGTCTGGCTTAATGTCCACCTCATAGAGGTAGACGTCAATCTTTGGGATCTCCACTTGAAAGCAGTTGGCCAGCAGTTTGATAGGCTTCCCCATGGTGCCATATCCAGGCCGTCTGGGCACCACAAAAAAGGGCTGCGCCCCCACGGGTCCTGCGATAAAAAGCAGTGGTCATCTTAAAGGGATGGTCTACATAAGAAAACACATTTTTGTATACAAGTTCTGATTTAAAGGGTATTCCCAACATATACATTTCTGGCATATCCGCAAGACATGCCATAAATGTATGATCGATGCTGGTGATGCTGCCCGTTCTCCACATAGGTGCAGCTCTCAAGAGGTGAGACAAACATCTATCATACATATATTGGCATTTCCTGTGGATATGCCATATATGTTTGAGTTGGAAATACCCCTTTAATATAGTCAGTTTCTTATTTAGGACCCTCATCGATTAGCCACAGTGTCTACAAAGAGCAGAGACAGACGATTAATTTCAATGCAAATCGTGTAATGCTTCATTTCCTCTGATGTGACACTGTAAGGAAATTCCTGCCGGATTCCACCACAAATTACGGCTGATCACTGCGACACCTTCTAACAAAAAAGAGGTTATCCAAAGTGTCTCTTTAATGTTTCACAACCACCAGACCTGTGGCCATTTAATTATAAAAGAATCGGTAAGGGTACAACCATAAGTAAATTCTCCAGCACACCCCATTGTGACAGGGTATACTGATAAGGGTGACAATTCTGTTACTGCCATTACTAATTATATTTTTAAAAAAATAAGAGAAAAACAGTGCAGATGGTGCTCAACCAACTTTACATTTCAGATATTAGCCATTGTGTACCCAAGGTTAGTGCAATTTTGAGAGACAATTTAGTTTTGAGTGAATTTGCCCATAAAACTACACACATAAACAACCTTAAAGAGGCTCTGTCACCAGATTATAGAGTGAATAGACATCGCCTCCAGCCAGGACACGATGTCTATTCACACTCCCGACACTTCGGTAAACTTTTTGTGGGACTTACTCACACAGCACAGTGTGATCTCGCGAGTTCACGCTGTTCTGTCATTCACAGCGTGATCTTGCAAGATCACGCTGTGCTGTGATTAAGTCCCACACAAACTTTACCGAAGTGTCGGGAGTGTGAATAGACATCGCGTCCTGGCTGGAGGCGATGTCTATTCACTCTCAAGACACTTCAGTAAAGTTAACGTGGGTGTATGTGACAGCACAGCGTGATCTCGCGAGATCACGCTGTGCTGTGAGTACAAATGGACATGAATGGAGAGAAGTGTATGACGCTGATTGGTCAGCGTCATACATTTCGCTTTACAGCCCCCACTTGGTCAAAAGTAAAAAAACGCCCAGTTGGGCATTAAGAAACGAATTAGCATAAATCTAAAATAGTTTATAACTTGCTCAAAAATGACCGTTTTTCAAAATAAAAACAACTGTTATCTACATTACAGCGCCGATCAGATTATGTAGGAGATAGAGCACTTATAATCTGGTGACAGAGCCTCTTTAAAGAGCAGTTAGGAGAAAGACAATGGGAAATGAAATACTCCATATTAAAGAACAATTAGGACTAGGTGTTCCACTAAGGCCCCCTGCACATGTCCGTAGCCGTGTTTACAGTCCGTGATTACGGACACAGACAGCCGCGGACTCACCCGCATTAGCGGGCCGTGCTCCCATTATAAAGTATAGGAGCACGGTCCGTAAATTAAAAAACATAGGACATGTCCTATTTTTTGCGGATCATATCTATGGCCCGGACACCTTCTCGTAAATATATGGGAAGGTGTTTGTGGGCCATAGAAATTAATGGATTAAGATGGTTTAAGTGTCAATCTGATTTTGGCTCGTATTTTCACGGTGTATGGCTCTGCCCTAAGATTTTGCCCTTTTGGTCAGCAGTCGTTGCATTCCTTCATGATCACTTTCAATTTCCTAGGCTACTTGACGCCCAAGTTTGTCTGCTAGGGATCATAAATGAGGTGGTGCTATAAGATTTTCTTTATTCTGTGCCAGAAAAGTCATTATCATGTTGTGGAAGGCAACAGAGGTTCCAAGTATTGCACATTGGCTCCAGCTTATTAATAAATATGTGCCCTTGTACCAAACGTTGTATATTTATAGGAACTGTCCTTACAAGTTTGAGAAAATCTGTGCCAGATGGCTAAATATGCCTGAAACAGCGGTCACATCCTACTCTTGATAGTCATTGTCCGGGATTAGGATAAGTCAAGTAGACTGTATCGATGACTGTTGTATGATTGGGTTGTGTGATTGCCCTTAAGTTTATTATAGTTTACCCTTGTAGTGTTTGTATTGTTGTAAAAGTATAAATAAAGCATTTAAATAAAATAAAAAATGAATGGATCAGTATTATATTCCATAATTGCAGATGAAAATTACAGTCGTGTGCATGGGGCCTAAAACAGTACATTTCATGACCGGTAAAGGTTCAATCCATTTGGGTTCAGGCATAAAAGTGCTAGATAAGACTAGATTTCATATTACAGTATTAAAGGGGTTTTCCAACAATACACAAAAAATCTAAACGTATTCTACAAAAGGAATTTACATCTTGGTCAATAAACTTCAATAAATCTAAAATTATCACTGTGCTCTGTTAACAGCCGAAAGAAGGGAGGATTCTGGCAGGATTTAAGCGTGGAATCAGCGCCTAACTTTATTCTTTAACCCCTTCCCGACATATGACGTATCCATACGCCAAAGTCGGGTAGGGGAAGTATGGAGCGGGCTCACAGAGTGAACCCGCTTCATACGATGCCGTTGTCGGCTGTTTGTTACAGCCGACACTTCAGAGTAACTAGCGGCATCGTGCTCGAGCGCGATCCCGCTAGTTTAACTCATTAAATGCCGCGGTCAACAACGACCGCAGCATTTAAATAGTTAGAAAGAGGGGGGCGACCCCCTCTAACAGCTCATTGCGCCCCCGGCAATGCAATCGCAGGGTGAGGAGCGATGGTTGCTACGACTGCCTGGGGGCCTAATGAAGACCTCCTGGTTCGCCATCTTTGTACACCTATTAAGGGCTTAGTAGTTGCCTGTCAGAATCACGATATACTGCAATACATTGGTATTGCAGTATATCGTGCAAGCGATCTAACGATCGCTGGTTGAAGTCCCCTAGGGGGACTAATAAAGAAAGTAAAAAATGAGTTTGTGTAAAAAAAAAATATATATATTAAAAGTTAAAAAAAAAAACCTTTTCCCATTTTCCCCCTAGAGCATAGTAAAAAAAAAAACATAATTGGTATCGCCGCGTCCGTAAAAGTCTGAACTATTACAATATATCATTATTTAACTTGAACGGTGAACGCCGTAAAAAAAAATTGTAAACGCCAGAATGTCTATTTTTTGGTCACCTAATCTCCCACAAAAAAATGAAATAAAAAGTGATCAAACCAACGCATTTACATCAAGATGGTATTATTAAAAACTACAGCTTATCCCGCAAAAAATAAGCCCTCATACCACTTAAATCGACGGAAAAATAAAAAAAACTTATGGCTCTCGGAATTTGGCGACACAAAATACATTTTCTTTTTTACACTTAGGTTTTTACTTGTAAAAGTAGTAAAATATAGAAAAAACTAAATATATATTTGGTATCGCCGTAGTCGTATTGACCCACAGAATAAAGTTGACATGTTGTTTTAATTGCACAGTGAATTCCGTAAAAACGGCGCGCAAAAAAAATGGAGGAATCGCTGTTTTTTTCATTTTTTACCCCACAAATAATTTTTTTCCCGTTTCCTAGTACATTATATGGCAAAATAAATGGTGCTACGAAAAACTACAACTCGTCCCGCAAAATTCAAGCCCTCATAGTACTATATCGACGGAAAAATAAAGACATTATGGCTTTTGGAAGTTGGGGAGGAAAAAACGAAAATGAAAATCTGAAAAAGGGCTGCGGCGGGAAGGGGTTAAATTTCTTTATAACCATAGACCATTCAGTATGATAAAATATGCAATATCATGGGACATTTTGACAAAAAAAATGTGTGTTGAGCTCCATCTATGGATTCTGTGAGCTTGGACTGGCAATCATTTTTAGACTGAATGGGACATCCCTGAGTGGTGCCGGAGTGGTTTGGACTAATCAGTGGTGGTCTAAGCTCATAGACGCCATTAACCTGAGCTACTAACATTTTTCTAAGACAAGTCAGGAAATCATTTTTTTCTGGACTTCCCCTTTAATTGTTATAGTTAAACCTATACCACACTTAGTGCCAGTCTTTTCTATTTCTATGGAAAGATCATTGCATAGTGATGTAATACTAACAAGTATTTTGTGTGGTAAAATATTCTATTGATCGAAAATGTAGGTAAACATCCGAGTTTACAATTAGAGGAGATGCCAACTGCTGCAAATGACAGCTACAAGTTGCAACATAGGAAAAATAGTAAAGCCACGTGCAACCACGAGAATGAAAGTCCCATTCAATAAGTCCAGCGACTGTCACTTGCACTATTATTATTTCTTATGGATGTTGTGCTGCCAATGTAGCACTAGCTGTGTATGATAATTATAAAAATAAGACTTTATTCATGGTCATGTGGGATCTGTTGCATCACTTGCCTATAAGATATTGAAGGGGTATTCCCAGAATAAACAGTGATCACCTATCCACGGGATAAGTGAAAATTGTCTGATCGCTGAGGGTCTCACCACTGGGATCCACATTGATCACTAGAACTTTTTTGAATTAACTTTATGAAACTTTGCTTAATTTCTTTTTTTAGTCCAACTTGGGGACTTCATATTGCTATTCTTTGATCACTAATATAATGCTTTGGTATACTTAATATCTATTAAGTACGGACTAATAGGCATACAACTATGGATGGCCTCAGGGCTTCTGTTAGACCTCCGGCTGCCATAGCATCTCATCAGCGCCACACAAACTTACCCTAACCACCTAGATGGCGCGGTCACTATTGACCACTCCATCTAAGTTATTAAACAGCCGGAATCAGAGATAACTTCGCTCTCGGCCGTTGCAGCGGGATGTCGGCTGTATATTACAGCCGACATCTGCAGCGGAAAGTGCAGGCACAGGGAAGGCACCGCTAAAATGGATGTTCAGTCACGTCCAACTGCGGGAAGGTGTTAAATTAGTTTTTTTTAAATTTTACATTAATCAATGGAAAAATACACCATCAAAGTGTAAATATTTGAAATTGCAAATTGTTAAACATAAAACACGCCGGCTTAAAAGTGAAGGATAATTCTGAATGTTGTGATGAAGGTTCAAGAGGTCTAGTACAACCAGGTGCAAGTTGCTCCTCCAGCAACCAAATGGTGACCCCTTTAAAGGGCACCCAATGCTCGGACTATAGCTGCAGTACAGAGCACATTGGTTGTTGTTTTTTCTTCCCACATATGGCTCGGTGAAGCAATCTATGATTTCATGCTTAGTAGGATGTGTCATTTCTAGAGTCTGATGGGTTCCAACAGGGTGCAAATGTCATCCAAAACAGAGGATTATTATTTGTCCACAACTGCCAGAGACACAGGCAAAATACAGAAAGGGACGGTTTCCTGGCATACGGTCTACATAAGTTTACATTAAGAGGAGTTGTATGCAATATGCATCCTATTGACTGCTGTTAATAGATGAAAGCATGAAGGCTTATGAATTATGCTTGAACAGTTTATAGAAGAGTCCAGGTCTGGTATTTAGAGCAATTCATGCTGTGACTTCATATGGAGAACCTAGAAGTAGGTACAGTCCCCTCCAGCAGCCATCAATGGGACGATTATGAATGCAGTGGTGTCATGATGTGGGGGGTATTATGTTGGTTTCACATACATCCCACCTTGTGTTCAAAAGGGGAACCCACATGTCCCATGCTCACGACCGTAGTTTTTATCCGTAATTATGGATAATCTGCGGACCCATTAATTTTTCTTTCAAAAATCTTTTTAGTCGTTTTCAGAACAATAAACCATGTACAATATACAACTGAACGTAGTGTCAATGACAGAGCATATACTTTGTTGCATGAAAGGACATTCCAAATAAAGAGTTCAAAGATACATGACATGTTGTCCTGGCATTATATGCATATAATACAGTATTTAACAGCTGTCATCTCTAACCGAAGACCACACAGTCATATACTAAGTTGCTTCACTACGTAAATTGCACAATACAGTT